>NC_133326.1:443516106-443725971 GCF_042186555.1 Aquarana catesbeiana | reverse complement strand
CATGTCCTTAACTTGGTGGTGCAGCGGTTCTTGGGCAGGTACCCGGGCTTACAGGATGTCCTGAGGCAGGCCAGGAAAGTCTGTGTGCATTTCCGCCGGTTATATGAGGCCAGTGCTTGGCTGGCAGACCTCCAAAAGGAATTTAACCTGCCCAAGAACCGCCTAATCTGTGACATGCCCACCAGGTGGAACTCAACGTTGGCCATGCTGCAGCGGCTGCACACACAGCCTAGGGCCATCAATGAGTACCTGTGCGACTATGGCACAAGGACAGGGTCAGGGGAGCTTGTTTTTTTTCCCCACGCCAGTGGGCCATGATCAGGGATGCACCTTCATCTAGCTCAGTATCATCATCAGAGCCTTCAAAACTCTGGGCATCCTCCTGGAGCATGTCCTCAGGAGGACATGGTGGGGCTAGTGAAGGAGTCACTGATGCCATTGAGCTGAGGGATGAGGCCGCGTTGGCTGCTTTGCCAGACAAAGTACCCTGAGCCTGGGTGAGAGAGGATGAGGAGGATGAGGACGGCTTGGTCATCCACTCGACCAAGTCTTCCACATGTTGTGGCTCAACACGGCCAGCTGCCGAAAAAAAAGGCCAAGCGTGTCCCACGACCACGTGCTGATGAGGATGCACCGTGTCCACGACCAGCACTGTTGCCTCCAGACACAGAGCCTGCTTGCCCTCTTTTATTGGCTTGTGACTGTCTGCCTCTCCTTGTTGGCCTTTCAGACATACTATTGGCAGTGAGCTGCACAAAACTGGGATATATATATATATACCGATTATACTGCAGCAAGCAGAATCAACTGCCTGCCTGTAGTATTATTAGTATGAGAACACCACCAATCTTCTACAGGTAGCTTTAGCTGAACACTGTGCAGAGGTCGCACTACACTAACTTGTAGCTTTAGTTGAACACTGTGCAGAGAACATACTACACTAACTTGTCGCACTACACTAACGTGTAAATAATTTAGCTGCCTGCGGTAGTGATAGGGTCAGGAAAACACCACCAACCTTCTACAGGTAGCTTTAGCTGAACACTGTGCAGAGGTCACACTACACTAACGTGTAAATAATGTAGCTGCCTGCGGTAGTGATAGGATCAGGAAAACACCACCAACCTTCTACAGGTAGCTATAGCTGAACACTGTGCAGAGGTCGCACTACACTAACTTGTAGCTTTAGCTGAACACTGTGCAGAGGTCGCACTACACTAACTTGTAGCTTTAGCTGAACACTGTGCAGAGGTCGCACTACACTAACTTGGAGCTTTAGCTGAACACTGTGCAGAGGTTGCACTACACTAACTTGGAGCTTTAGCTGAACACTGCAGAGGTCGCACTACACTAACTTGGAGCTTTAGCTGAAAACTGTGCAGAGGTCGCACTACACTAACTTGTAGCTTTAGCTGAACACTGTGCAGAGGTCGCACTACACTAACTTGTAGCTTTAGCTGAACACTGTGCAGAGGTCGCACTACACAACTTGTAGCTTTAGCTGAACACTGTGCAGAGGTCGCACTACACTAAGTTGTAGCTTTAGCTGAACACTGTGCAGAGGTCGCACTAAACTAAAAAATAATGTAGCTGCCTGCGGTAGTAATAGGATCAGAAAAATACCACCAATCTTCTACAAGTAGCTTTAGGTGCACACTGTGCAGAGGACAAACTACACTAACTGTAAATACTGTAGCTAATAGGACTAATAGAATCAGAAGAACACCAGCAATTTTCTTCAAATACTGTAACAACACCTGCCTGCCTGTCAGTAGGAAGATAATAACAGGAACAGATCTAGCTAAACTGAATACAGTGGGGCAAAAAAGTATTTAGTTAGCCATCAATTGTGCAAGGTCTCCCACTTAAAAAGATGAGAGAGGCCTGTAATTGTCATCATAGGTATACCTCAACTATGAGAGACAAAATGTGGAAACAAATCCAGACATTCACATTGTCTGATTTTTGAAAGAATTTACTTGCAAATTATGGTGGAAAATAAGTATTTGGTCACCTACAAACAAGCAAGATTTCTGGCTCTCACAGACCTGTAACTTCTTCTTTAAGAGGCTCCTCTGTCCTCCACTCATTACCTGTATTAATGGCACCTGTTTGAACTTGTTATCAGTATAAAAGACACCTGTCCACAACCTCAAACAGTCACACTCCAAACTCCACTATGGTGAAGACCAAAGAGCTGTCGAAGGACACCAAAAACAAAATTGTAGACCTGCACCAGGCTGGGAAGACTGAATATGCTATAGGCAAGCAGCTTGGTGGGAAAAAATCAACTGTGGGAGCAATAATTAGAAAATGGAAGACATACAAGACCACTGATAATCTCCCTCGATCTGGGGCTCCACGCAAGATCTCACCCTGTGGGGTCAATCGATCACAAGAAAGGTGAGCAAAAATCCCAGAACCACATGGTGGGACCTAGTGAATGACCTGCTGAGAGCTGGGACCAACGTAACAAAGGCTACCATCAGTAACACACTACGCTGCCAGGGACTCAGATCCTGCAGTGCCAGACAGGTCCCCCTGCTTAAGCCAGTACATGTTCGGGCCCATCTGAGGTTTGCTAGAGAGCATTTGGATGATCCAGAAGAGGATTGGGAGAATGTCATATGGTCAGATAAAACCAAAGTAGAACTGTTTGGTAGAAACACAACTCGTTGTGTTTGGAGGAGAGAGAATGTTGAGTTGCAACCAAAGAACACCATACCTACTGTGAAGCATGGGGGTGGCAACTTCATGCTTTGGGGCTGTTTCTCTGCAAAGGGAACAGGACGACTGATCTGTGTACATGAAAGAATTAATGGGGCCATGTATCAAGAGATTTTGAGTGCAAACCTCCTCCCATCAGCAGGGACATTGAAGATGAAATGTGGCTGGGTCTTTCAGCATGACAATGATCCCAAACACACTGCCCGGGCAACGAAGGAGTGGCTTCGTAAGAAGCATTTCAAGGTCCTGGAGTGGCCTAGCCAGTCTCCAGATCTCAACCCCATGGAAAACCTTTGGAGGGAATTGAAAGTCTGTGTTGCCCAGTGACAGCCCTAAAACATCACTGCTCTAGAGGAGATCTGCATAGAGGAATGGGCCAACATACCAGCAACAGTGTGTGACAACCTTGTGAAGACTTACAGAAAACGTTTGACCTCTGTCATTGACAACAAAGGATATATAAAAAAGTATTGAGATGAACTTTTGATATTGACCAAATACTTATATTCCACCATAATTTGCAAATAAATTCTTTCAAAAATCAGACAATGTGATTGTCTGGTTTTGTTTCCACATTTTGTCTCTCATAGTTGAGGTATACCTATGATAACAATTACAGGCTTCTCTCATCCTTTTAAGTAGGAGAACTTGCACAATTGGTGGCTGACTAAATACTTTTTTGCCCCACTGTATATATATATATATATATATATATATATATATATATACACAACACCTGGGATGCATATATATACACAATACACTGTAAGTGCAGCTAACTGACTGACTGTCCTGCCTAATCTATCTAACTTAAATCAAATGACACTGTCTCTCTGTCTCTCAACACCGGAACAGACTACACAGGGCCGATGTGCAGGCGGCCTTATATAGTGTGGGGCGTGTACAAAACCCCCTGAGCCATAATTGGCCAAAGCCACCCTGGCTTTGGCCAATTACAGCTCTCTGTACAGCCGGCACTGTGATTGGTCAAGCATGCGGGTCATAGTGCATGCTTGGCCAATCATCAGCCAGCAATGCACTGCAATGCCGCAGTGAATTATGGGCCATGACGCGCCACTCGAATTTGGCGCGAACGGCCCATATCATTCGCAATTCGGCGAACGATCGAGCAGACGATGTTCGAGTCGAACATGGGTTTGACTCAAACATGAAGCTCATCCCTAGTCGGGAGCAGGCAGAGTCAGCAACAGTAATCAGCGAAGTCCAAAGGGGTAATCCAAGAAGCGGAGTCAGGAACAAGCGGAAGTCAGAAACCAGCAAAACAATATCATACACCAACAAGCCATAACAGGAACCTATACTAGGGCGAAGATAGGAAGGGGAAGTGATGATTTATAGGGTCACTAGAACAGGTGACTGCCTACAGCTGGTCACAGGGTGGAGCCAGCATCCAAACTCAAGGAGCAGAACATAACAAGGATTCTACCTTAAAGGAAGTTCCCTGGGGGCTCAGGCAATAGGAAACCATCCAAAGAAGCCCAGGTCCCAGGATCGAATCCTGGACACACCGTGACAATTAAACTTGCAGTAACGCACAGAATTATATGGCGTTAAACTTGCAGTAACGTAATAAAATATACTGTGTTAAATGGTCACTACACTCACACTGACTGAACTATCTCTACATTGACACTGATGTAATGATGAATGGTCGCACTACACTTACAATGACTGAACTGTCCCTACATTCACACTAATGAAAGATGAATGGTCGCACTCACACTGAACTATCCCTAGATGCACACTAAACTGATATTCTACACTGACAATAGAAACAGAATAGAACACTATAACACACTAACTGTCTAATAGCACTGAACAGAGCCCTGTTCTATCTCTCTATGCCGCTATCACACTACAAATGGCCGCTATGGAAAGAATACTTTTATGATGTGGGGCAGAATTAAAAGCAATGAGCCATGATTGGATACAGTCATCATGACAGCGTCCAATCATGGCTCGGACAGTGCTCTGTGCTCTTTGCTTTGGGCAAAGCTTTCATTGCTTCAGCCAGTCATGGCTTTCAATGCACTGTGCCACTGCACTGTCAAACGACTATATAATTCGGAAGTTCAGAGAACTTCCGATCAGCCGATGTTTGGCCCAAACTCATGCTCGGGCCGAACCGTTTGCCCATCCTTACACATCAATTTTCTCCAGGAAGGTCTTCCAGCAGGCCTTAGCCATCTCAATTTTTATTAACACATCATATGTGTCCTTTACAAAAGATGGCAAATTGTAAACCACTTCCTTGAGTTTGATATCAACATATTACTGCACTAATTCTGGAGGTTCATTGACCGCAAAGATTATGGGGTATAAAAGCTTATACTTTTTATTTACCAAAAATAGTTACCAGAAATCAGAAAAATGTGTTAATTGACATCCACACTCTCACCATCAATATTACTGGCTATACGTGCAAATGTCAATTTCTTAATCTAAATGGAGCAAATATGTTCTAAATGTGCAATATGATCAATTTACTATATTTGCTCAAACTGATTGTTATTAATATTTACATATGTCAAAAAGGTCTGCATTGTTGATGGGCACGTAAGGACTAGGGACAAGGAAATGCATTCAGTAAACATCCTGTAAATCCTGCCACACAGAATTAGCAATTCAGTCTTTAAAAGCAGCAGTTGGTGCACATGTACAAAGTATGACTCATATATATAAACTACAGTGGTACCTAGGATTACAAACATAATTCGTTCCAGAGGAATGCTTGTAATTCAAAGCACTTGTATATCAAAGCGAGTTTCCCCATAGGAGTCAATGGAAACTCAGATAATTTGCTCCACAGTGACTTCTATTGTATGCAGTACCGCATGTGGCCAGAGGTGGGGGGCACCGGAGACTCGGAAACACTCAGAGATCGCGCGGCGCCACTCGGATGCATTCGGAGAGGCTTGGAGACACTCGGGAAAGCAGTGTTTCTGAGTGTTTCTGAGTGCACCTGAGTGGCTCCGAGTGTCACCGGTGCCCCCACACCTCTGGCCAAATGCAGTACTGCACACCCCAGAGGCTTGAATCCTGCTTGTTTTGCGAGACAAGAATTTAAAAAAATAATAGCTCGTATTGCAAAACGCTCCTTAACCGCATTACTCTCAATCCAAGGTATTACTGTACTTTTAGTGTTAGGATATCTGTAAATACAGTAGCTGTCAAAAGTGACAATGCCACATAGACCACATTGCTGATGTATGTCTAATTTATAGGTTGGAGACTTTGCTCTGTCTTTCCACCCCTGGATGGCTTGCACTGGACAGCCCATCACATTGAGCCCCCCATCCCTCAATGCAGAGGCCCAAACAAACCAAAACTCATTGCTATGGGACAGTGGCTTCTTGTCTGGTAAAAGACCTTATGGAACGGCGGGGCAATACCTTAAAAAGATGTATTTGGTGGCTTGAGCTACTGCCAAATGAGCTGACCAACTTCTCTGGTCAAGGCCCTAAAGATGGAAGTGGAGTATGCAGAGCATACTTTGAAAAACAATTTAGAAAGAACCATCCCAGAGCTGGATGAGATTAAACTGACAGCAGATTTTGTTTGCAGAAACATCAATTTATTGCTCCCACTTGGCTGCCAAATATATGTTGTTATCATAACTTGTCTTTTGAATAAGCCATGGCTCGCAGATGCTTCATCAAAGCAATATCTTTGCTTTATACCTTTTGATGGCAAAATGTTGTTTAGAGCACATGTGAAGTGGTTGTAAAGTGAGCTACAGGAGGTAAATCCACCCTGATCACTCTGGATAGAAAACAAAATCATCAGTCTTTTCTTGACAGGAGCTGTGATTTCAAAAACTGATGCCAGAATGTACCCGCCAGGCTGGGAATACCTTAGAACCTCTTGGAAGTTGACAAAAGCTGATTTTTCAAAGAACTTACATTCCAATACTCTAGGAACTCTTATGTCGCGTACACACGACCGGATTTTACGGCATACTTGGTCCTGCGGATCGGAGTCCGTCGGACAATTCGATCGTGTGTGGGCTCCAGCTGACTTTTTTTCCCCAAAAGTTTGACAGTCCTACAAATGAAACATGTTTCAAATCTCTTTGACAGACTCGAGTCCGGTCGAAAAGTCTGCTCGTCTGTATGCTAGTCCGGCGGACAAAAACCGACGCTAGGGCAGCTATTGGCTACTGGCTATGAACTTCCTTGTCATTACGAACAAATCCGTTGGACTTTGGTTGATCGTGTGTAGGCAAGTCCGTTTATTCGGAAAGTCCTTTGTAAAGTCAGTCGAAAAGTCCGCCGGACAAAATCTGCCGTAAAGTCCAGTCGTGTGTACGCGGCTTCAGAAAAGTCCTTACAAGAGGAAGTCTGCTCAATCTCTATTAGTATGAAGAAGACTTCTATTTTTCAGGCAGATCTGGATGGAAAATATTGAGGTGAAGTGGTGATCTCACTAGTATCCATAGGGTAGGTTATATATTTTCAGAAGCATCCTCCAGAAAGGACAAGAGTTCTAACATCACTGGAAAAAAAAGCTTGCTACAGTACCTACAATTTATTCTTGAAAGCAAGGCAGTAGTCTGGGTTCTAAACTGAAGTCAGGGGTTTTATTGAATGCTTTACTTGTTGCCAAAGTTTACAGGTGGATTTAAACCCATTCTCTAATTGAAGCAGGTAAACAAATGCTTTCATGTCAGAAGCTTCGTGATGGAATACAATCAGAAATCTTTGATCCAAGAGTGGGCTGCTGAAGATACTGTAGATCTAAATTGATGGTTATTGCAACATTCCCATTTAGTATTAGGTCAGTATCTTCAGTATTATGGCAGTATCTACAATTTTTCTGCCTCCTTTTTGGATTGGCCACTGATCCCAGAACCTTTTTGAAGGCTTGTCTGGCTCTGGTAGCTTTTTATATGTATGAAAAAATTGAGCTATATCATTATCTGGATGCTAGTGATGTCTCAAAAACAGCTCATAGCCAAGTCTCTGTCCCAGATTACAAGATATAGTTTATTTGTCAACAAGTTTTACTTGTTGCCAAAGTTTACAGGTGGATTTAAACCCATTCTCTAATTGAAGCAGGTAAACAAATGCTTTCATGTCAGAAGCTTCAGGATGGAATACAATCAGAAATCTTTGATCCGAGAGTGGGCTGCTGAGGATACTGTAGATCTAAATTGATGGTTATTGCAACATTCCCATTTAGTATTAGGTCAGTATCTTCAGTATTACGGCAGTATCTTCAATTTTTCTGCCTCCTTTTTGGATTGGCCACTGATCCCAGAACCTTTTTGAAGGCTTGTCTGGCTCTGGTAGCTTTTTATATGTATGAAAAAATTGAGCTATATCATTATCTGGATGCTAGTGATGTCTCAAAAACAGCTCATAGCCAAGTCTCTGTCCCAGATTACAAGATATAGTTTATTTGTCAAAAGATGAAAAATCTATGATGATTGCTTTTCTAGTCCACCCATCAATGTTTGCATCCCCTGGGAGTATTGTCAGGCACCATTCCCACAGTCAAGAGGAGAAAGTGGCACAAGAAGCATTGTCAGCGGAAATTTTGATTCAACGGGATCAAGTGTCTTTGTTTCATAAAATCTGGATTGCAGATGCTGTGAAATCCAGCTTGCCTTAATGGTTAAGATCATCCAACCTGTCAAAGGGCAGGCCTCTCAGTCCTAGAGACTGGACCACTGTTACCGTGGATATCAGTCTTCAGGGTTGGGGGGCTGATGTTCCAGCAATATGGGAAATTGTTATTATATGTTTACTGTAATTTTCCTTTCCTGGTACATACATGTTAGCAAAGGATTCCTTTCCTGTCTGCTTGGACTAGTTTTTTAGTACATCACCTCCTTGGATTAAATTTTATTAGTTAGGTTAAGGTATTGTCCTTGAGGGTCTCAAAGGTGGAAACACACCCATATGTGCTGAAATGGGTATTTACCCAGAAAGGAAAATTATGGTAAGTATATGGTACTTTTTCATATTTTAAAAGCTATTGTAGCAGTTAATTTAAATACCCTGTCAGGAGAAAACAAAATAGCTACAAATTAACATTTCCATCTTTCCTTTTATTTTTACTCTTGTTCCTTTGCTGACTTTTTGAATTTACTCACACTACATGTAATGTCAGATTTTTTGCATGATTGCACTTGAAAGGTTAACTGTACAACAATTTCTGTCTCTGTATGATTTCCTATGGTGTAAAAAAGAACATGCTTAAAGTGCATTCCCCTCACAACTGTCCCCAGAATAGTTACATAGTTACATAGTAGGTGAGGTTAAAAAAATACACAAGTCCATCAAGTCCAACCTATGTGTATGATTATATGTCAATATTACTTTGTATATCCCTGTATGTTGTGGTCGTTCAGGTGCTTATCTAATAGTATCTTGAAATAATCGATGCCCCCCTACTGAGACAACCACCTGGGGAAGGGAATTCCACATCTTTGCTGCTCTTACAGTAAAGAACCCTCTACGTAGTTTAGGGTTAAACCTCTTTTCTTCTAAGTCTTGTTAAACTCCCCTCCGCAAAAAAGTTTTATCCCTATTGTGGGGTCTTGCTGGGTTCCTGGAGGACTGGGCCGACTTCTCAGTCGATAACCAGTACTATAGAAAGGACAGACTGCACCTAAATGAGGAGGGTGCAGATCAGCTGGGAATGAAGATGGCCAAAAAGTTAGAGGGGTTTTTAAACTAGGTGATGGGGGGAGGTCCAGAGATAGTCAGTGCAGAAGATATTCCAGAGGGTACTGTTGGGGGCATTAGTGGAAGGTTGACCAAAGCACAAAAACCTAAGGTAAGTATAGTAGCAAGTCCTAGTTGCAATCTCGAAACACCCAATACGAGGACAATATGCGACCGGTAGGGATGAGACGAACACCCCCCTGTTCGGTTCGCACCAGAACATGCGAACAGGCAAAAAATTTGTTTGAACACACGAACACCCTTAAAGTCTATGGAACTCGAACATGAATAATCAAAAGTGCTAATTTTAAAGGCTTATATGCAAGTTATTGTCATCAAAAGTGTTTGGGGACCTGGGTCCTGCCCCAGGGGACATGGATCAATGCAAAAAAAGTTTTAAAAACTGCCGTTTTTCCTGGAGCAGTGATTTTAATAATGCTTAATGTGAAACAATAAAAGTGTAATATTCCTTTAAATTTCATACCTGGGGGTGTCTATAGTATGCCTGTAAAGGGGCGTATGTTCCCCGTGTTTAGAACAGTCTGACAGCAAAATGACATTTCAAAGGAAAAAAAGTCATTTAAAAGTACTCGCGGCTATATGAATTGTCGGTCCGACAATACACATATAAGTTCATTGATAAAAATGGCATAGGATTTCCCCACAGGGGAACCCCGACCAAAATTTAACAAAAAAATGGCGTGGGGGTCCCCCTAAATTCCATACCAGGCCCTTCAGGTCCCCTTTAGGGGGACCACCATGCCATTTTTTTTTAAATTTTGGTTCGGGGTTCCCCTGTGGGGAAATCCCATGCGGTTTTTATCAACGAACTTATATGTGTATTGTCGGACCGACAATTCATATAGCCGCAAGCACTTTTAAATGACTTTTTTTCCTTTGAAATGTCATTTTGCTTACACTTTTATTGTTTCACTTTAAACATTATTAAAATCACTGCTGCCAAACATTCAAGGGTATACAATTTACCGCAAGGATAGAGAGGGTAAAAAAGGGGGAGGGGTATGCCTATATATCAAGAATATTGTACAAGTGAATGTGAGAGATGACATCACTGAGGGAGCTAGGGAGGAGGTGGAATCCTTATGGGTAGAGCTCCAAAGGGATGAAGCTAAGGGGAAAAATAATACCGGGAGTATGCTATAGGTCCCCTAACCTGAGGGAGGAAGTGGAGACAGATCTCCTATCACAATTTGGATTAGCAGCAAGGATGGGAAGTGTTATCATAATGGGGGATATTAATTATCCAGACATAGACTGGGCTGAGGGAACCGCGCATTCATTTAAGGCTCGCCAGTTCCTTAATGTCTTGCAGGACAATTTTATGGGTCAGATGGTAGATGCACCAACTAGAAATAAAGCATGACTGGATCTACTGATTACCAACAATACAGACCTGATCACAGATGTGGAAATACAGGGCAATTTAGGTAACAGCGATCACATGTCAATTAGTTTCAGTATAAATCACACAAATAGGAAACATAAAGGGAATACAAAGACACTGAATTTCAAAAGAGCCAACTTCCCTAAATTGCAAACCTTGATAAAAGGCATTAATTGGGATAAAATATTAGGAACAAAAAACACGGAGCAGAGATGGGTTTGCTTTAGGAGCATATTAAATAAGGGCATTAGCCAATGCATCCCATTGGGTAATACATTTAAAAGAGCGAACAAAAGTCCTGGATGGCTTAACTCCAATGTAAAAATGCATATAAAAGCAAAGGAGAAGGCCTCCAAAAATTACAAGGTTGAGGGATCATCCTCAGCATTCAGACTTTATAAAGAATGCAACAAGAAATGTAAGGGTGCAATTAGGATGGCTAAGATAAAACATGAAAGACACATAGCGGAGGAGAGCAAAAAAAATCCCAAGAAATTCTCTAAGTATGTAAACAGTAAAAAAGTAAGGACAGACCATATTGGCCCCATAAAGAATGAGGAAGGACATCTGGTTACAAAGGATGGGGAGATGGCGAAGGTATTGAATTTATTCTTCTCCTCAGTCTTCACAAGTGAATCGGGGGGCTTCAGTAACCAAAACTGCAGTGTTTATCCTCATGACACAACACGGAAGCACCTTCATGGTTAACAGAGGACAGAATTAAAATTAGACTTGAGAAACTTAACTTTAATAAATCAACGGGACCAGATGGCTTGCATCCGAGGGTACTTAGGGAACTCAGTCAAGTGATTGCCAGACCGTTGTTCTTAATTTTTACAGGAAGTCTACTGACTGGAATGGTACCATCTGATTGGAGAAAAGCCAATGTAGCACCAATATTTAAAAAGGGCCCAAAATACATCCCTGGGAATTACAGACCAGTTAGCCTAACATCAATAGTATGTAAACTATTGGCGGGGATAATAAGGGACTACATAAAATATTTTAGTAATGAGAACGGTATCATTAGCAGTAATCAGCATGGATTCATGAAGAATCGTTCTTGCCAAACCAATCTACTAACCTCTATGAGGAGGTGAGTTTCCATCTAGATAAAGGAAGGCCCGTAGACGTGGTGTATCTGGATTTTGCAAAGGCATTTGACACAGTTCCCCATAAAAGTTTACTGTACAAAATAAGGTCTGTTGGCATGGACCATAGGGTGAGTACATGGATTAAAAACTGGCTACAAGGGCGAGTTCAGAGGGTGGTGATAAATGGGGAGTACTCAGAATGGTCAGGGGTGGGTAGTGGGGTTCCCCAGGGTTCTGTGCTGGGACCAATCCTATTTAATTTGTTCATAAATGACCTGGAGGATGAGATAAACAGTTCAATCTCTGTATTTGCAGTCGATACTAAGCTAAGCAGGGCAATAACTTCTCCGCAGGATGTGGAAACCTTGCAAAAAGATCTGAACAAATTAATGGGGTGGGCAACTACATGGCAAATGAGGTTCAATGTAGAAAAATTTAAAATAATGCATTTGGGTTGCAAAAATATGAGTGCAATCTATACACTGGGGGGAGAACCTCTGGAAGAATCTAGGATGGAAAAGGACCTGGGGGTCCTAGAAGATGATAGGCTCAGCAATGGCATGCAATGTCAAGCTGCTGCTAACAAAGCAAACAGAATATTGGCATGCATTAAAAAGGGGATCAACTCCAGAGATAAAAGGATAATTCTCCCGCTCTACAAGACTCTGGTCCGGCCGCAACTAGAGTATGCTGTCCAGTTCTAGGCACCAGTCCTCAGGAAGGATGTAATGGAAATGGAGCGAGTACAAAGAAGGGCAACAAAGCTAATAAAGGGTCTGGAGGATCTTAGTTACGAGGAAAGGTTGTGAGCACTGAACTTATTCTCTCTGGAGAAGAGACGCTTGAGAGGGGATATGATTTCAATATACAAATACCGTACTGGTGACCCCACAATAGAAATAAAACTTTTTCGCAGAAGAGAGTTTAACAAGACTCGTGGCCACTCATTAAAATTAGAAGAAAAGAGGTTTAACCTTAAACTACGTAGAGAGTTCTTTACTGTAAGAGCGGCAAGGATGTGGAATTCCCTTCCAAAGGCAGTGGTCTCAGCGGGGAGCATCGATAGCTTCAAGAAACTATTAGATAAGCACCTGAATGACGGCAACATACAGGGATATACAATGTAATAATGACACATAATTACACATAGGTTGGACTTGATGGACTTGTGTCTTTTTTCAACCTCACCTACTATGTAACTATGCAACTATGTAACTATGTAACTATGTGGGGTCACCATTATGGTATTTGTATATTGAAATCATATTCCCTCTCAAGCGTCTCTTCTCCAGAGAGAATAAGTGCAGTGCTCGCAACCTTTCCTTATAACTAATATCCTCCAGACCCTTTATTAGCTTTGTTGCCCTTAGGTTTCCTCATTGGAAAAATTCCCCTTACCTCTTGTTCTGGGGACAATTCAATTGTTTTTCTCACTTTTATCCCTGCAAATTCCACCACTTACCTGTTGATCCTGCCAGTAAAGTCCACCTAATGCAGCTTCCTGTGAAAATGTGGCCACTGCGCTGCACTGCTCCTGAATGCAGAGCAAAGTTGCCACTCTATAATTGGCTGTGGCTGCTTGCGCCTCAGTGAAACGAGAAAATGTTGCAGAGGGTGTGGCTATTATGCCCTGTACACACGGTCAGATTTTCCGACGGAAAATGTGTGATAGGACCTTGTTGTCGGAAATTCCGACAGTGTGTAGGCTCCATCACACATTTTCCATCGGATTTTCCGACACACAAAGTTTGAGAGCAGGCTATAAAATTTTCCGACAACAAAATCCATTGTCGGAAATTCCGATCGTGTGTACACAAATCCGACGGACAAAGTGCCACGCATGCTCAGAATAAATAAAGAGATGAAAGCTATTGGCTACTGCCCCGTTCATAGTCCCGACGTACATGTTTTACATCACCACGTTCAGAATGATCAGATTTTCCGACATTTTTGTGTGACCGTGTGTATGCAAGACAAGTTTGAGCCAACATCCGTCGGAAAAAATCCTAGGATTTTGTTGTCGGAATGTCCGAACAAAGTCCGACCGTGTGTACGGGGCATAAGACTTATCACTGCTGGATCATAAATTGGTAGCTTATCAATTAGCAGCTGGACACACTTATATAAAGGGTGTGGCGCTCAAAAGACTCCAAATAGGGCAATATATGACAAAACACTAAACGAGCCAAGGTAAAACTTGCTGATCCGTATATGATAAATGCTTGCTGGTTTATGAATGAATGAATTAATGAATGACTTGTATAGCGCTGCAAATGCGAACTGGATCGCCTCAAGTCGCTTGGTCCGTCCTGTGGGTCCAGCTTGTTAGAAGAGGACGGTCTTGAGTTTTTTCCTGAAGGCCTGATGGTTTTCTTCCATGCGGATGTTGGTCGGTAGAGTGTTCCATAGCTGTGATCCTTGGACTGCAAATCTTCGTTCTCCCTTCGATTTGTAACGGGATTTGGGAACGTGGAGGAGGTTTTGGTCAGTTGATCGAAGACTGCGATTAGGTATGTAGCGTTTTATTTTCTCGCATAGGTATTGAGGCGTGTTTCCATGTAGGCATTTGTGGGTGAGGCAGAGGATCTTGAATCTGATCCGATCCTAACGATTAGCCAATGTAGGCTCCTCAGGGATGGGAAAATGGATTCCCAGGGTTTTTTTCTTGTTATCTGTCTTGCTGCGGTGTTTTGGATGAGTTGTAGGTGTGCAATCTGGTATTTAGGTAGTCCTGTGTAGAGGGAGTTTGCATAGTCAAGTCGGGAGTTAATGATAGTTCCAACTAACTATAGTTATGATCCCTCAAGACAGTACAGGCGGTCCCCGAGTTACAAACAAGATCGGGTCTGTAGGTTTGTTCTCAAGTTGAATCTGTTTGTAAGTTGGAACAGGTACATTTTTAAGTGTAGCTCCAGTCAAAAAAAAATATTTTTAGGCTTTCTTGATAGCATAGGGATAGGTTAACACTCCTGTAATGTTTGTTTTGCTGTCTGTGCCCCTGTTCAGAAGATTTCACCTCACTTTCTGTCCCAATTGATTTTTGAAAATTTTGGGTTGTTGTGGAAACAAGCCTTGGTGATAAAGCATCAGTGGAGGTACCTTTTTCCCATAATAATCCTTACAGGAGTGAATTTCCCTTCCTAGGGGTAGATTTCCTCTCACTTCCTGTTGTCTCCCTCCCTTTGTAAGTAGGAGTCATTTGTAAGTCGGATGTTTGTAACTAGGGGACCGCCTGTAATGGTAAACAAATAACTCAATAAACAATAATGTGTAAAACACATAGCAGCTAATATTGTGTACAAAAAAGTACAAGTGGAAAAAAATCATAGGAATGAAATACATTCTATATATATATACAAAACAAAGTGCCGGTGCATATAAGGTGATAAAGAAATTCATACATACAGTCATGCTCAAAAGTTTGCATACCCTGGCAGAAATTGTGAAATTTTGGCATTAATATTGAAAATATGACTGATCATGCCAAAAAACTGTCTTTTATTTAAGGATAGCAATCACATGAAGCCATTTATTATCAAATAATTTTTGGATCCTTTTTAAATCATAATGATACCAGAAATCACCCAAATCGCCCTGATAAAAAGTTTACATACCCTGAAATATTTGGCCTTGGTACAGACACAGAAGGTGGCACACACTGGTTAAATGGAAATTAAAGGTTAATTTCCCACATTTGTGGCTTTTTAAATCACACAATTAGTTCTGTGTATAAATAGTCAATGAATTTGTTAGCTCTCACATGGATGCACTAAGCAGGCTAGACACTGAGCCACGAGGAGGTAGAAAAGAACAGTCAAAAGACCTGCGTAACAAGGTAATGAAACTTTACAAAGATGGAAAAGGATTTAAAAATATATCCAAGGCCTTGAACATGCTAGTCAGTACTGTTTAATCACTTATTAAGAAGTGGAAAATTGGGGGCTCTTTTGATACCAAGCCAATACCAAGAAATATTGCAGCCACAACTGGGGGAAGAGTTGCTCAGGATACAAAGAAAAACCCACAGGTAACCGCAGGAGAAATACAGGCTGCTCTCCAAAAAGATGGTGTGGTTGTTTCTAAGGAGCACAATTCAACGATACTTGAACAAAAAAAGAGGTGCATGATTGAGCTGCCAGAAGGAAGCCTTTACTGCGCCAATGCCACAAAAAAGCCAATGAGGCATGTCAAGGTGTTGTTGGGCATTTTGTAACCAGGCTTTTTTGTGGAACTTGTACAGTAAAGGCTTCTTTCTGGCAACTTGACCATGCAGCTCTTTTTTGTTCAAGTATCATCGTATTGTGCTCCTTAAAAACAACCACACCATCTTTTTCCAGGGCAGCCTGTATTTGTCATGAGGTTACCTGTGGGCTTTTCTTTGTATCCCGAACAATTGCTGTGGCAGTTGTGGCTGAAATTTTCCTTGATCTACAAGACCTTGGCTTGGTATCAAGGCCCAGTTCAGCAAGAGACAGCTAGAGCCCAGCACAGCAAGAGACAGCAACGGCCCAGCCCAGCTAAGAGACAGCAACGGCCCAGCCCAGCTAAGAGACAGCCGCAGCCCAGTCCAGCAAAGAGACAGCTGCAGCCCAGTCCAGCAAAGAGACAGCTGCAGCCCAGTCCAGCAAAGAGACAGCCATGGTCCAGTCCAGCAAAGAGACAGCCACGGCCCAGTCCAGCAAGAGACAGCTACGGCCCAGTCCAGCAAGAGACAGCTACGGCCCAGTCCACCAAGAGACAGCCACGGCCCAGTCCACCAAGAGACGGCCACAGCCTAGTCCAGCAAGAGATAGCCACAGCCCAGTCCAGCAAGAGGCAGCTACAGCCCAGTCCAGCAAGAGACAGCCACAGCCCAGCAAGAGACAGCCACAGCCCAGTCCAGCAAGAGACAGCCACAGCCCAGTCGAGCAAGAGACAGCCACAGCCCAGTCCAGCAAGAGATAGCCCAGTCCAGCAAGAGACAGCCACAGTCCAGTCCAGAAAGAGACAGCCTCAGCCCAGTCCAGCAAAAGACAGCTGCAGCCCAGTCCAGCAAAGAGACAGCTGCAGCCCAGTCCAGCAAAGAGACAGCTGCAGCCCAGTCCAGCAAAGAGACAGCCCAGTCTACTGTATATGGGGCCTGTTGGCTGGTGGGCTTTAACACAGAGAGGCTGCATACATGTGTCTCAAATGTAAACAATTTTGTACAGAGAGCGCACACCGTGCGGACTCCCAGCACAGTTACCAGCAGGAACCAGAAAGCTCCCAATGCATACATGCAATCTGAAGCTTTACAATTATGTGACCACTGTGATTCCCAATCACAGCAGTCACATGACCAGAATGTCTGCCTCCACCTCTCAGCATTTAGAACTCTTTAAGTACTGGGAGGTGGTGGCGGGATGGGGTTAATTACCACCTATATACTACCTTGATTCTTTAACAGGACAACAGTGTCCTCTCCTTCATTACGGTAATTTTTTCATGAACCACTAATCCTGTGCTTACTTCAAATATCCATAATAATAGTTAGGTCAGACTTGTTTTTCTTGTGGCTACTAATTAAAGTTAATGAAGTTGTCCTATAGGTCATTAAGGACACACTTCCTTACAAGATTTTGAAAACAAGTGGATTAGAAAAAAAAATTCATAAACATTTATGGGGATTTGAATTTAACCATTTAAAAATAGTATACACAAAGCTAGTTGCTACATGTTTACACATTTAAAAAATATAAATTTAAATGTAAAAAATAAAAAACTTTTAATCCCCAAAGTGGTGTTGCATTTGAATTTTACAAAAGCACAAATAAAACTACCACTGTTTCCAAAATTATGTCACTAACCTTCCCTTTATAGCAATTCTAATACATTTATAATAAAACTCCACTTTCATTTAAAAATCATAAAAGATATTACATTGCTACACATGTTGTTTTTGTAATTTAATATTATTAAAAAATGTACCTTTTTATATCAATATGCAGCCATTGTAATTTTCTAAAACTTTCACAAAATTCAATGCAGTATGGTAATCTGAACATGTTCTGTACACCAACAGTGTACAGAACGCCCACAAAAATGAAATTTTGTGCTTCTGGGATTGGCGGACTGATTTTCTCAGAAGGTTGCACAATAATACAAATAAGATTTTAGGCATCCCCTGCAGCAGGAATTTCACTTTTGTGAAATACTCCCTAAGGCTCTAATCATACGTGTGCCTTTTATGTGCATTTAACAAAAATTCTGCTTACTGCATCTTTGGCGTGCTTTCATGCAAATACACATTATATAAAGTTCAAAAGTAACACACCTAAAACACACATAAAACACAATGCACCTAAAACATAGCACACAGATGTGAACAGGGCAGACAAAAAGCAATTAATATTTTTTTTATGTGCCCTGTTCACACCATACAGTACATACTTTATATAGTGGTGTGCAGAAAAGTGCAGCTCAAAGGACATGGTGTGAACAAGCTCTAAATTATGCAGATGATCCAGTTTTTCTTATTGGAACCCAAAGCGTGTACCGAGTTATTATAATGAAGGTAGAGCTCTCCATTTAGAAATCTAGAAAGGACATGGTGAAACAAAAATAATTTTTTTTTAAATGTAAAAATTCTTGCAGTGTACATCAATCACCTAAAGGGGATTGTTTTTTCTCAGTAAAAGTCCCGCCTAAGAATAGACACCACAATTTGAGCCCCTCCAACCTAGTTTTCTTTAACCACTTGCTTACTGGGTACTTAAACCCACCTCCTATCCAGACCAATTTTCAACTTTCAGTGCTCTCACACTTTGAATGACAATTACTCAATTAGTCATACAACACTGTACCCAAATGATTTTTTGTACTTTTTTCATACAAATAGAGTTTTCTTTTGGTGGTATTTGATCACCTCTAGGTTTTTTATTTTTTGCGCTATAAATGAAAAAAGACCAAACATTTTGAAAAAAAAATGAATTTTTCTTAATTTCTGTGATAAAATTTTGAAAATTAGTAATTTTTCTTCATAAATTTTGGCCACAATTTATACTGCTACATATCTTTGGTAAAAATAACCAAAAATTAGTGGACATTATTTGGTCTGTGTGAAAGTTTTAGAGTCTACAAGCTATGGTGCAAATCATAAAAAATTATCACATCTGATGTACTGGCAGCCTATCTCATTTCTTGAGACCCTAACAAGCCAGGAAAGTACAAATGCCCCCCCAAATAACCCCTTTTTGGAAAGTAGACATTTCAAGGTATTTAGTAAGAGGCATGGTGAGTTATTTGACGTTGTAATTTTTTCCCACAATTCTTTGCAAAATTAAGATTTTTTTTCACAAAATTGTCATTGTAATAGCTTATTTCTCCCACATGGCATGTGTATACCACAAATGACACCCCGAATTACATTCTGCTACTCCTCCATTTTTTTTTTCAGAAGTTTTTGGAAAATGTGGAAAAAAAATGAAAACGCATTTTTTTTACACAAAGTTGTCCATTTATAAGATATTTCCAACACATAGCATTTAGATGACACCCCAAAATACATTTTTCTACTCCTCCTGAGTATTACGATACCACATGTGTGTGACTTTTTTACTGCCTGGCCACATACAGAGGCCCAACATGAAGGGAGCACCATCAGGTGTTCTAGGAGCATAAATTACACATCACATTTCTCAACCACCTATTACAATTTTGAAGGCCCTGGAGCACCAGGACAATAGAAACACGCACAAAATGACCCTATTTTGGAAAGCTAACACCCCAACGTATAATCTATGAGGCATAACAAGTCCTTTGAATGGTTAATTTTTTTCCAGGAGTTTTTGGAAAATGTGGAAGAAAAAATAAAAACGCATTTTTTTACACAAAGTTGTCAGTTTATAAGATATTTCCAACACATAGCATTTAGATAGCAAAAATGACACCCCAAAATACATTCTGCTACTCTTCCTGATTATTACGATACCACATGTGTGTGACTTTTTCACTGCCTGGCCATATACAGAGGCCCAACATGCGGGGAGCACCATCAGGTGTTCTAGGAGCATAAATTACACATCACATTTCTCAACCACCTATTACACTTTTGAAGGCCCTGGAGCACCAGGACAATGGAAACACCCACAAAATGACCCCATTTTGGAATGCTAACACGACACCCCAACGTATAATCTATGAGGCATAATGAGTCTTTTGAACGGTTCATTTTTTTCCAGAAGTTTTTGGAAAATGTGGAAGAAAAAATGAAAACGCATTTTTTTTTACATAAAGTTGTCCATTTATAAGATATCTCCAACACATAGCATTTAGATAGCAAAAATGACACCCCAAAATACATTCTGCTACTCCTCCTGAGTATGGCAATACCACAGGTGTGAGACTTCTACACAGCCTGGCCACATACAGAGATCCAACATATAAGGAACACCGTTAGGTGTTCCAGGGACACATAGCATGCACATACCAAGAATTACACCCCAAAATACATTATGCTAAGCAAAGTGTAAACAAAAGATTACCTGTGGTTGTAGTAGCGCAGTTGCACACAGGAGGATAGCACTGGTCCAGGCAGCAGGCAGGGACTTGGTCAGCAACGGCGAACACAATTGTCCAGGCAGCAGGCAGGGATACTATCCATATAAAGTTCAGGGTTAGTGCAGGCAGAGATATTGTCAGCAGTGCCAAAAATATTGGTCCTGGTAGTAAGCAGGAACATGTGGTGTGGTCAGTTCGACAGGCAGAGACATAATGGCAGTAAGCCCTACAGGCAGCAGGCAGAAGTAGGGCCTCCTTCAGGACAGAATAGGGACAGGGGTAGAGGCTTCTCCCACCAAAACCTCTTTAAAGCCTCCGAGTCTCCAGACCCTAATCTAGGAATGAGAAAACAAAAAAAATTGTTTTCTTCATCCAGAAAAACAATTCTGGAGCCCCTCACATGTGTGAAACCCCTGTGTTGAATCCCAATAGTCCAGTAGCAGGGTACAAGATCAGTCCATGAGGCAGGCAAAAAACATTGTCAAACAGTCCAAGGTCAGTTCCAGATCAGGCAGAGGTATGTACAGAATCGTTAGGCAGAAGCATGGTCTAATAACAGTCCAGGGTCAGTTCCAGATCAGGCAGAGGTATGTACAGAATCGGCAGACAGAAGCGTGGTCGAATAACAAGCCAGGGTCAGTTACAGAGCAGGCAGTGGCATGAGGGGTGTGAGGGTGTGTGAAGGCAGGAACTGAGAATTACGTTTACCATACTTCACTAATAATTTATTGAAGTATGGTAATGGCCAAAACATTCACCTATGCAGAGGCCTGGTTGGGAAGGACATTGTGCACAATAAAAAGATTTTTTTTTACGTCATTGGCCTGTTGGTTTGGGAGGGATTTTATCGGGAAAGTGGCGTTCGGAGAGTCGACTAAGAACATTTGATATTTGATATTTTCTGGTGGGCCGTTTGGGAATAAAAGGGCAGTGAAAACTTCCTCCTGGTAGCCAGGGAAGCGTTTTCGGTTTTGGGTGGAGTTGCAGTAAATTACATATGAGTTGTATATGGCCAATTTAAAAAATTATTTGAGACTTTTTTATACCAATGGTCTTGTGGCAAGGCATGGTTCCAGCATTTGGTCATTGAAGTCGACTCCCCCCATTAACAAATTATATCCATAGATAGTTACATACATAGTTACATAGTTAGTAAGGTTGAATAAAGACACCAGTCCATCGAGTTCAACCTGAGTGAGTGTGGGTGCGTGTCTACAATTATCCCTATTTTTAATTAAGGTACCCATATAGCGATGTGTCAATTTTTACGCAGAGCTCCACACATATATGACACACTCACATCGGTCCCTACCCTCAAGGAGCCCACAATCCAAGGTCCCTAACGTTCATATACTAGGGCCATGTTTGGACAGAAGCCAATTAACCTAACAGCATGTCTTGGGAGTGTGGGAGGAAACCGGAGTACCCGGAGGAAACCCACGCAGGCACAGGGAGAACATGCAAACTCCAGGCAGGTAGTGTCGTATTTGGGATTTGAACCAGTGACCCTTCTTACTGCTAGGCGAGAGTGCTACTCACTACACCACTGTGCTGCCCTGGTTTTTGTGTGGGGGCCATTCCTTCTGGGGATTTCCATGAAGGTATCATTGTGGATCTAAGACAACATGTAGACATACCTTTTGTCCCTCCACTTCACTGCCAAAATCTCCTTGTTTCGCAGACTTGCCATTTCTCTTTTTCTCAACTTCTTATTGACAAGACTTTGAGGAAAGCCCTTCCGGTTCTTTTTTATGGTGCCACATGCTGGCGTCTTCTTCCGGTGAAGGTTTTGGAACAGGGGCAGAGATGTGTAGAAGTTGTCTATGTATAAATGGCAGCCTTTCTCCAGTAGGGGGTATATGAGGTCCCAAACAATTTTCCCGCTTGATCCCAAGTAGTCTGGGCAATTAGGGGGTTGCAGCTGGGTGTCCTTCCCTTGGAACACTTTGAAAGCATGTATGTACCCTGTGACTCGGTCACATAATTTGTATACCTTCACCCCATAGCGGGCCCTTTTGCTGGGAATAAATTGTTTGATTTTAAGCCTGGCACTAAATTTAACAAGGGACTCATCCACACATATGTGTTGGTCCGGGGTAAACAGCTGGGGGAATACTTCAGAAAAATAATTTAGAAGTGGCCGAATTTTGAAAAGCCTGTCATAATTTGGGTCATTTCTGGGAGGGCACTGGGTATTATCATTGAAATGAAGGAACCTCATTATCATGAGGGATCTGGTTCTGGGCATTATCTTGGAGAAGATTGGCATGTGGTGGATGGTGTGGGTCGACCAATAGGACATCAAAGTGTTTTTTTGGTGAGTCCCATACAAAATGTGAGGCCTTAAAAAACCTTCAACTCCTCCACCGTTAGGTCTCTCCACTCGTAGGGACGGGCATAATGGGACGTTGGATTATTTAAAATAAATTGCTGTGCATAAAGGGTGCACTGGGCCACAATTGTTGATAGCATATCCTCTGTAAAAATTAAATAAAAAAAAATTAATTGGGGAAAAATTCTTTGTTTCCACCTGGACTTCTGGCTGGGCAGTGAAAGGAGGAATGTTGGCTTCTCCTGAATAGGGATGAGCTTCGAGTTCGAGTTTGCCAGTTCGCCGAACAGCGAACAATTTGGGGTGCAAATTCGAAAGCCGCAGAACACCCTTTAAAAGTCTATGGGAGAAATCAAAAGTGCTAATATTATAGGCTTATATGCATGGTATTGTCATAAAAAGTGTTTGGGGACCTGGGTCCTGCCCCGGGGGACATGTATCAATGCAAAAAAAAAGTTTTAAAAACGGCCGTTTTTTCGGCAGCAGTGATTTTAATAATGCTTAAAGTCAAACAATAAAAGTGTAATATTCCTTTAAATTTTGTACCTGGGGGGTGTCTATAGTATGCCTGTAAAGGGGCTCATGTTTCCCGTGTTTAGAACAGTCTGACAGCAAAATGACATTTCAAAGGAAAAAAGTCATTTAAAACTACTCGCGGCTATTAATGAATTGCCGGTCCGACAATACACATAAAAGTTAATTGATAAAAACTGCATGGGATTTCCCCACAGGGGAACCCCGAACCAAAATTAAAAAAAAACTGGCATGGGGGTCCCCCTAAATTCCATACCAGGCCCTTCAGGTCTGGTATGGATATTAAGGGGAACCCCGCTCCAAAATTAAAAAAAAAAATGACGTAGGCGTCCCCCTCAAAATTCATACCAGACCCTTATCCGAGCATGCAACCTGGCAGGTCGCAGGAAAAGAGGAGGGACGAGAGAGCGCACCCCCTCCTGAACCGTACCAGGCCACATGCCCTCAACATTGGGAGGGTGCTTTGGGGTAGCCCACTAAAGCACCTTGTCCCCATGTTGATGAAGACAAGCGCCTCATCCCCACAACCCTTGGCCGGTTGTTGTGGGGGTCTGCGGGCAGGGGGGCTTATTGAAATCTGGAAGACCCCTTTAACAAGGGGACCCCCAGATCCCGCCCCCCCCTGTGTGAAATGGTAAGGGGGTACCTACCATTTCACAAAAAAACTGTCAAAAATGTTAAAAATGACAAGAGACAGTTTTTGACAATTCCTTTATTTAAAGTCTTCTTTTTTCCATTTTCTATCTTCTTTCTTCTATCTTCCTTCGGTTTCTTCCTCCATCTTCTTCTTCCTCCGATCCTCTGCTTCTTTCTCCGGTGTTCTCGTCCGCCATCTCCCTCCGCGGCATCTTCTCTTCATCTTCTTCTCTTCATCTTCTTCTCTTCATCTTCTTTTCGGGCAGCTCCATGATTTGATGGAAGGCTTCCGCTGTGTGACGCTTCTCTCTTCATCTTTTTCTCTTCATCTTGTCTTCATCTTCTTGTCTTCATCTTCTTTTCGGGCCGCTCCGCATCCATGATGACATGGAGGGAGGTGTGACGCTTCTCGTCTTCTGACTATTTTTAAATAGCGGGGGGTGGGGCCACCCGGTGACCCCGCCCCCCTCTGACTCACGGGGACTTGACAGGGACTTCCCTGTGGCATTCCATGTGACGTTAGAGGGGGGCGGGGTCACCGGGTGGCCCTACCCTCCACCATTTAAGAACAGTCAGAAGAGAGAAGCGTCACACAGCGGGAGCCTCCCATCCAATCATGGATGCAGAGCGGCCTGAAAAGAAGATGAAGAGAAGAAGATGAAGATAAGAAGATGCCGCGGAGGGAGATGCCAGACGAGAACACCAGAGAAAGAAGCAGAGGATCAGAGGAAGAAGAAGATGGAGGAAGAAACCGAAGGAAGATAGAAGAAAGAAGAAAGAAGATAGAAGATGGAAAAAAGAAGACTTTAAATAAAGGAATTGTCAAAAACTGTCTCTTGTCATTTTTAACATTTGACAGTTTTTTTGTGAAATGGTAGGGGTATACCATTTCACACGGGGGGGCGGGATCTGGGGGTCCCCTTGTTAAAGGGGGCTTCCAGATTCCAATAAGCCCCCCGCCCACAGACCCCCACAACAACCGGCCAATTGTTGTGGGGATGAGGCCCTTGTCCTCATCAACATGGGGACAAGGTGCTTTGGTGGGCTACCCCAAAGCACCCTCCCAATGCTGAGGGCATGTGGCCTGGTACGGTTCAGGAGGGGGGGCGCTCTCTGGTTCCCCCTCTTTTCCTGCGGCCTGCCAGGTTGCATGCTCGGATAAGGGTCTGGTATGGATTTTTGGGGGGACCCCACGCCTATTTTTAAAAAATTTTGGCGCGGGGTTTCCCTTTAAATCCATACCGGACCTGAAGGGCCTGGTATGGAATTTAGGGGGACCCCCACGCCAGTTTTTTTTTTAGTTTTGGTTCGAGGTTCCCCTGTGGGGAAATTTCATGCAGTTTTTATCAATGAACTTTTACGTGTATTGTCGGACCAGCAATTCATTAATAGCCGCGAGTAGTTTTAATTGACTTTTTTTCCTTTGAAATGTCATTTTGCTGTCAAACTGTTCTAAACACGGGAAACATGCGCCCCTTTACAGGCATACTATAGACACCCCCCAGGTACGAAATTTAAAGGAATATTACACTTTTATTGTTTGACTTTAAGCATTATTAAAATCACTGCTCCCGAAAAAACGGCTGTTTTTAAAACTTTTTTTTGCATTGATACATGTGCCTGGGGCAGGACCCGGGTCCCCAAACACTTTTTAGGACAATACCATGCAAATTAGCCTTTAAAATTAGCACTTTTGATTTCGAACGTTCGAGTCCCATAGACTTCAATGGGGTTCTAACGTTCGTGCAAAGTTTTGGTCTGTTCGCAAGTTCTGGTGCGAACCGAATCAGGGGTGTTTGGCTCATCCCTACTCCTGAATTAGGAGGAAGCCACAAGGGGTTCTGAAGGGCATAGGGAAGGCTGGCATGGGTCCTTGGCCTTTCTTGCCAAGATACTGCGGTGCTGGTGGATGGCACTGCGATGGTGGTGGATGGCACTGTGGTGCTGGTGGATGCCACTGCCTCCTCACCAGAACGCCTTCCTTTGGCGAGCACAATATCTTCCTCCTCTGAGTCACTCAGTGTTCCACTACCGAGGACTGGCATATAATTTACGTCCGACTCAGAATCGGAGTCTGAAAGGGAATCCAAAAAAGAGAGCTCCCCATTGCTCTCGTCGGCCTGGGGAAGTATTTGGTTCACCTCCTCGGCGGAAAAGCATCTTTTAGACATGGTTGCTGGTGGTGATGCGACTACACAGGTGTGTGCTAAGCCTGCACTGATGGGCACTGATGAGGCGGCACTGATGAGCACAGATGGGCACTGAGGTGGCACAGAGGGGCACTGATGAGGTGCAACAGATGTGCACTGATGAGGTGTAACAGATGTGCACTGATGAGGCGGCACAGATGTGCACTGATGAGGCGGCACAGATGTGCACTGATGAGGCGGCACAGATGTGCACTGATTGATTGCACAGATGTGCACTGATTGATTGCACAGATGTGCACTGATGAGGTGGCACAGATGTGCACTGATGAGGCAGCACAGATGGGCACTGATGAGGTGGCACAGATGTGCACTGATTGATTGCACAGATGTGCACTGATGACGTGGCACAGATGGGCACTGATTGGCACAGGTGGGCACTGATGAGGTGGCACAGGTGGGCACTGATGAGGCGGAACAGATGTGCACTGATGAGATGGCACAGATGTGCACTGATGTGGTGGCACAGATGGGCACTGATGAGGCGGCACAGATGGGCACTGATGAGGTTGCACAGATGTGCACTGATTGATTGCACAGATGTGCACTGATGAGGCGGCACAGATGGGTACTGATTGGCACAGGTGGGCACTGATGAGGTGGCACAGGTGGGCACTGATTGTGAAGATGTGCAGATGGACACTGATCACCAATGGCAGATTGGCACAGGTGGGCAGCGATTTGCACAGCTGGGCACTGTATTGATGGGGCACTGTTTGGGCACTGTTGGCACTGTTTGCACTGTATTATGTTTTTTTTTCACTCACAGATCGCTGTCAGATGCTCTCTCTCCTCACATGCGGTCTCCATGTGAGGAGAGAGAGCTGGCAATGAGAGATGATCTCATGTTTACATTTGAGATCATCGCTCATTGGCCACGCTGATCTTGCTGTAAATGGCCGCTGTGATTGGCCATTTACAGCGATCTGTGATTGGCCAACACAGAATTTCACCGATGCTCACTCGTGAACGTGCACAGGGAGCGAGGAAAGGGGAGGCCGTCATATGATGCCCTCCCGGAAATTGAGGTCCACGCTGTAGTCGTCATTCGGCTATGGCCTTGACGTCAAGAGGTTAAAGTCTAGCCTGGGCTCGTTTGGCTGGGCTTTTCTTAAGGATTACAGGAGTGCAATTTGTTCTGCACTCCTGTGACCCGTTTTCAGCAGAGAGCGGTCTCTGCTGACTTCACTGAAATCAGTCCAGACAACGCGTCATTCCGACTTTGGAAGTCTGGATCTGCCAGGTGTCTGGACTGATGACAGTCTCAGTCTCTCAGCGAGCCGCTGAGAAGCTGAGACAGCCGCTCCCTGCCCCTCTACAGCTCAGCGCTCCAGTGAGCGTGGAGGAGCAGAGTAGGAGAGCTGCTGATTGACAGTCAGCAGCTCTCCTCTCAGGGAGCTGGGAGAACTGTGCCATCGGCGGTGTTGGGTGGCTCAATTCTCAGTGCAGAGACGCTGGGGGACAGATGCAGCATCAGTCTGATGCTCCATCCACATAGGTAAGTATGATTAGGGAAAACACCCTAAACCAACACTTCTCCTTTAATTACTGGGGCCCAAATTTCCTGTTTCATTTTACTGTCCAATGAGAGTACCCCTACTGTACACTGAGGCACTCTCATTGTATAGTGAAATTGCAGCTGAAGGAGCTTAGCCATGAAGCCAGGGAAATTGTAACAAATTGAAACTAAATCAGAAAGAGGCACAGGAAGCTTTTCTGGCTAATACGTGTAATAGCAGGCATCTTGTGGTATCTGCTCAGAGGCAGGACTTTCTTTTAAGAGTTTCAAATGTAACCCAGGTTGACTTTTACATGACTGGGTGTGTTCAGCATGGTTTTGTTGGGCTGGCATAAAAAGATTTCATTAGATAGTTTGGATAGCCATGTATGGTTATACTCCCGTGAAAAGAATGAACAATGGCCTGTTCTAAACCTTCTAAAAATGAAATGCTGGATTTTTAAAATGTTTTCTGTATAGAGAAACTGTTCACATATATTCCAGTAAATAATATTTGGGGCCCACTGACATTCACTTGGAGTCACATATGGTGGAGCGCTTTCTTATTTCAGCCAGTGTGGACTGTAATATCGTAAAAAATACTGCGCTATCCCATAAGTGGAAATGATCCCCACATGTGTGTGATGAAAAGACAAATATCTCAAACCAAAAATTGAAATGTAAAATGCTGCTGCAACCTTAGATGTGAAACAACCTCCACCTTACTAGCTATACAATTTAAAGGCTGCGCTGCTAGTGCAAATACATGATCATATTAACTGAAAATACCATAATTATGAATGAACACAAGTGAATTGTTTCATAACAAAAAAAAAAAAAAAAAAAATGCACATAAATCGCATGCAAAAAAAAAAGAATCGCATGCAAAAAAAATGAGTGGAACATTCAGTAAACAAAAACGATTAAGTAGAGTCCATTTAGTCATAGATTGAAATGAACTGTAGGTCTTGTGGGTGTAGAAAATGGTTGGATAGAGGGAGAAAGACACCCTTCCTTCAAGTGATATAAAGATTATCTCCGTAGGGAGCGTGATGTTAAAATAGAGAGAAGATCCTCCACCTCAAGTAAGGTAAGCCCCTTACCAGATCCAAAGATCTCCTGTCACAGAGATCATGCACACATGTGGCTGTGTCCCCCAGCCACTGGGTCTCTGTCAGTGCGCAGATCGGAAGCCACCTCTCCAGGAAATCAATCCAAACGTGATTTATCCGCTCACAGACCATGGATAAATAGGAAAGAAATGCTCCATGGTGGTGACGTCAGCACGCCGCTCCTCCCTACGCCGTTTCGACAAATCTGTCGTCTTCCTGGGGTACCCCAGGAAGACGACAGATTTGTCGAAACGGCGTAGGGAGGAGCGGCGTGCTGACGTCACCACCATACCACGCTGAACCCGGAAGAAACGGGCAGCAGCTGAAGCTGGCCGGCGCTACATGTTTTTATAAGCGATCTTTACTGCACAAATTGTAAGTGCTTTTCTTTTATAAATTAAAGTGGATTTTAACTGTATTACGCTATGGAGCATTTCTTTCCTATTTATCCATGGTCTGTGAGCGGATAAATCACGTTTGGATTGATTTCCTGGAGAGGTGGCTTCCGATCTGCGCACTGACAGAGACCCAGTGGCTGGGGGACACAGCCACATGTGTGCATGATCTCTGTGACAGGAGATCTTTGGATCTGGTAAGGGGCTTACCTTACTTGAGGTGGAGGATCTTCTCTCTATTTTAACATCACGCTCCCTACGGAGATAATCTTTATATCACTTGAAGGAAGGGTGTCTTTCTCCCTCTATCCAACCATTTTCTACACCCACAAGACCTACAGTTGATTTCAATCTATGACTAAATGGACTCTTCTTAATCGTTTTTGTTTACTGAATGTTCCACTCATTTTTTTTGCATGCGATTCTTTTTTTTTTGCATGCGATTTATGTGCATTTTTTTTTTGTTATGAAACAATTCACTTGTGTTCATTCATAATTATGGTATTTTCAGTTAATATGATCATGTATTTGCACTAGCAGCGCAGCCTTTAAATTGTATAGTGTGGACTGTATTCTCTCCGCCCTGTACCTTTGGGTATCCTGTGGGACTGATGACCAGGGGACTGGGCTCTTTAATAAATGGAAGGTGGATGTGCCCTCCCTGACCGATGACAATTCGGAAGAAGGTATCCAACAGTATATACCTTTAATGATATCTGCCAGGGATAGGTACATTCAGCTAATATTCCTCAACAGGGCATATTATACCCCCCAGAGGCTTGCTAGGATATACACCACCCAATCTGACAAATGTCCAAAATGTAATACTGTAGTGGGAACATTCTTCCATGTGGTGTGGTCTTGTCCTCTTATCCAACAATTCTGGAGGGAAGTGGTGCAATGTATCAACTCGATTGGGAATTTGGCCGTAGGACTTGACCCCTGTGTCTTTTTACTCGGTGTCTGTGACAATATTACCACTAATACTAACAAAAGGTTACTGATTTTCTATGCCTCGTTCTATGCCAGAAAGGCCATCCTAACTAAATGGAGGCAGCCGGAGCCCCCGACGGTTGGGCAGTGGAAAAAGATTATTGACCCTACCCTTCCACTTTATAAGCTTACATATATGAGTCGTAAATGCCCGAAAAAGTTCAAGAAGATCTGGGGTGACCGGACTGACAGCTAAAATCCTATTTATAATGAGAGAGGACCCCACTCTGCCCCAGTATTTACAGCTTGGCAGATCATGTTCGGGACCCTCGGTGTCTCCCCCCACTCCTCTCACCCCCCCAGGGAACCCCTTAAAATTCCATTATTGCTAAATATGGTTGGTACAGGATAGGACTATTCATACCTATGACATCTTATCCCTTGAATTAAAGACAACCCTACCGCATTTTGCACGAGAATGCAATACTGATGCTATGTACTAAGAAACACATGTAAATAACATGTTGGTTACTATGTCTTACACTTTGTTGTAATATCTGTCGATTTGTCATCTGTTTGATTTTATTTTCCTTTTTTTTATGTTTATTAATTGTATAATGTACTGAAAATCATCTCCCGATAGAGATTAATAAAAACTTTTCTGTTAAAGAAAAAAAAATATTTGGAAAGCAGGGAGATTACTAAATTTTTAAAAAACGTGGTGTACCCCAAATTAAGGAATGATGTGTTGTGCATAGAATGTCACAGTAGAATGTGGGAGTAGCCAAATTTGGTTAGGGTGGGAGGGGCTTAAAAGGTTCTTGGTGAGCTAAAACCAGAGCCCACGCACCTACTGCACATATCAAAGTCCTTGTAACCACAAATTGTGATTAAATACTGTGTATGTGTATTATTTTAATAAATCTTGCACATTTAAAAATATTAAAAAGGATTTTTAACTTCTTCAATACTGGGCACCCCCCCCCCCCTGCCCAGGCCAATTTTCAGCTTTCAGCGCTGTCACACTTTGAATGACAATTGCGCAGTCATGCAACGCTGTACCCAAATAAATTTTTTATCATTTTCTTCCCACAAATAGAGCTTTCTTTTGGTGGTATTTAATCACTGCTAGTTTTTTTTTTGCTAAAAAAGACCAAAAATTGTGAAAAAAAATGTTTTCTTAATTTTTGGCAGTAAATTTTGTAAATGAGTAATTTTGCTCCTTCACTGAAGTGCGCTGATGAGGCGTCACTGATGGGCATTGATAGGCTACACTGATGGGCACTGATGAGGTGGCACTGATGAGGAGGCACTAATATGCTACAATGATAGGTGTCACTGATATGCGACATTGATGAGCACTGATAGGCAGCACTTATGGGCACTGATAGGTGGCACTGGTGGACACTAATGGATGGCACTGATGGGCACTGATAGGTGGCATGTATGGGAATTAATAGGTGGCAGGGATAGGCGGCACTGATGGGTGGCACTGATGAGCAGGCACTGATGGGCACTGAAAGGCAGCACTGACTGGCATCACTGATGGGCACTAATTGGTGTCACTGATGGGCACTGATTGGTGTCATTGATGGGGCTGCACTGATAATCAGGGCACTAATGATCAGTGCCCTGATTACCTGTACAGTCTCCCCTGTGAGGAGATGCCACTGATCAGCTCACCTCATCTCACACTTTGTCAGTGTGAGGCGAGGAGAGCCATCAAACGGCACTTATGTGTTTACATGTGATCGGCTGTGATTGGACACAGTTGATCACACTGGTAAAGAGCCGCGTCATCAGCTCTTTACCGAAATTGGGGTCGCGCCAGGTCCTAGGGACACGATGCGACCGCGATCCCCGTGCTGTGCACCCCTGCAGGCACGTGAGAGCGGTGACACTGGGGCGACGTCATATGATGTTGCCCCAGAACGAGAGGGGATCCCGCCCACTGTAATTTTACTATACAACGGGCAGGAGGTAGTTAAATTACATGTTAAAGTTTATATGAGATTATAATGATTTGCTTGCATATACTTTAAGGATTTTTTAAAATCTTGGTCGTAGTCAGTAGATATTTCACTTTCTTTCTAAAGCTGGCCATAGAAGGATCAGCAGGGACCAGCTAAATTTTACATAGTTACATAGTATTTTTTTATTTATTTTATTTATTTCAGGTACTTATATAGCGCCGTCAATTTACGCAGCGCTTTACATATACATTTTACATTCACATCAGTCCCTACCCTCAAGGAGCTTACAATCTAAGGTCCCTAACTCACATTCATACATACTAGGGACAATTTAGACAGGATCCAATTAACCTACCAGCATGTCTTTGGAGTGTGGGAGGAAACCGGAGTACCCGGAGGAAACCCACGCAGGCACAGGGAGAACATGCAAACTCCAGGCAGGTAGTGTCGTGGTTGGGATTCGAACCAGCGACCCTTCTTACTGCTAGGCGAGAGTGCTACCACTACACCACTGTGCCGCCCATAGGTAAGATTAAATAAAGACAATAGTCCATCTAGTTCAACCTGTGTGTCAGTGTTAATAATTATTTCGCCTATTTCACTGTATGTTATGTTCTTTAAGATGCACATCCAAGAGTCTTTTAAAAATATCCATACTCCCCGCTGCCACCATCAATTGTGGAAGAGAGTTCCACAACCTTATTGCCCCTCCAGTGAAAAAACCCCTGCGCAGTTTAAGGTTAAACCGCTTCTCCTCTAATCTCATTTCGTGTCCTCTTACACTCCCTGAGACTGAATATTTTTACCTATGCTGGGATCACCATCGAGGTATTTGTAAATCGCTATCATGTCCCCTTACAAGTGTCGCTTCTCCAGCGAAAATAAATTTAGTGCTTGTAGTCGTTCCTCGTAATTGATTTCGTCCAGGCCCCTGATTAATTTCATTGCCCTTCTTTGGACTCTCTCCAGTTCCAGCTCATCCTTTCTGAGGACTGGTGACCAGAACTGGACGGAGTACTCCAGATGTGGCCTAACCAGAGTTCTATATAGTGTCAGGATTATTGTTTTATCCCTGGAGTGTATTCCTTTTTAATGCATGCTAAAATTCTGCCGGCCTTGGTTGCTGCAGCTCGACATTGCATGCTATTGCTCAGTCTGTCATCTACTAGGATCCCCAGATCTTTCTCCATCCTTGATTCCCCCAGCGGTTCTTGCCCTAGTGCAGTGGTTCTCAACTCCGGTCCTCAGGACCCACTAACAGGCCAGAATTTAAGTATTACCTTGGGGAGATACAGACTAGAATACTGCAATCACTGAGCAGCAAATGATATCACCTGTGATGTATTTCAGTTATCTTGCAAACCTGGCCTGTTAGAGCCCATTCACACAGGGGCAACACGACTTCCAGCACGACTTTGGGAGGCAACGTGGACACGACTTGAGTATGAATCACAGCACGACTTGGGGCAACTTACAACACAACATGAAGTCGCCTCCAGGACAGGGAACTTTACAAGTGGCCAATCAGAGCTTATCAGCTGTGTGTGAGAAGGAGGGGGCTGGCTGTTTAGTGGAGGAAATTACTTTCTGTTTCCTTTCTGCTTCCTGTAAAGTTGCCTCAGTATGAACAGTGATCAGACTTGGAGGCAACTTCCATTGAAATCAGTGGGTACAAGTTGCCTTCAAGTCGGATTGAAGTAGTACAGGAACCTTTTCTGAAGTCGGAGCGACTGCAGTAGTGTACATTAAGACAGATCCATTCACTTACATTGATTTATTCATGTAGCGCGACTTGAGGCGACTTGGGGCGACTTGAAGTCGGATCCAAAGTTGCCCCTGTGTGAATGGGCTCTTAGTGGGTCCTGAGGACAGGAGTTGAGAACCACTGCCTTAGTGAGTAGTTTGCATTTATGTTTTTTGCCCCAAGTGCATTTCTTTTACATTTCTCCACATTAAACCTAATTTGCCATGTAGTTGCCCACTCCATTATTTTGTTCAGGTCTTTCTGTAAAATTTCTATATCCTGATGTGAAGTTATTGCCCTGCTTATTTTTGTGTCGTCAGCAAAAATTGAGATTGAGCTTTTTATCCCATCCTCTATATAATTTATGAATAAATGAATTGGTCCCAAGACAGAACCTTGGGGTTCCCCACTTATCACCCCAGACCAGAGTACACGTTATTTATCAAAACCCTTTGAACACGCCCCTGTAACCAGTTTTTTACCCAAGAACAAACTTTATGGTCCATGCCCTCAGACCTCAGCTTATAAATTAAGCGCTTATAGGTAACTGTATCAAATGCTTTTGCAGAATCCAGATACACTAAATCCACAGGCCTTCCCCTGTCTAGATGGTAGCTCACTTCCTCGTAGAATGTTAGCAGATTGGTCTGACAAGAATGACCTTTCGTAAACCCATGCTGATTACTACTAATGATATTTTTTTCTTCAGTAAATTTTTGGATATAGTCCCTGATCATCCCCTCCAATAATTTACCCACTTTTGATGTTAGGATGACTGGCCTGTAGTTTTCAGGGGTTTGTCTCTGCCCTTTATATTGGTACCACTTTGGCTTTTCTCCAATCAGCTGGTTCAATTCCTGTCAGTAAGCTGTCCGCAAAGATTAGGAACAATGGTCTGGCTATAACATGACTGAGTTCTCTAGGGATTCTCGGGTGTAAGGCTGGATTCACACCTATGCATTTTTAGTGCTTTTTGCATTTTGCAGATTTGCACTACAGTCCAATTACCATGGTTTCCTATGGAACACTTTATGTTGTGCAAATCTGCAAAATAGCAAAAAGCACTAAAAATGCATAGGTGTGAATCCAGCTTAAGCCATCAGGTCCTGGCGATTTATTTGTTTTAAGTTTATCTAGTCTTTCCTTGTGTCATGGTTATGCAGTAATCTTTGTCTGTCAGCTTACCTCTCCTTCTTGTGTTCACCTTTAGAGGCCAGCCACCCTCACCTGACTGCTTATATATAATATATAATCCTCCCTCAGCATAGCTCCACCTCAGCCTCTAATTAGGAACACTATATTAACCTGTGCATTTCAAGCCAACTTTGCTGATCAAGCATTGTGTGTTTAGCTTTTGTGTGCTACTTGCTGTGTCTCCTACGTCTAAATCCAGTTACCGATCTTAGCTTGTTCTCGACTATCTCTGTCTGCTTGTGACTCTGACCTTTGGCGTGTTCTATGTTTATCCTTATCTGCTTGTCGCCCCGACTTTTGGCTTATCCCTTTACTATCCTTGTTGTTCCAGCCTGCTGCTTCCTACCTCTTTCTCCTGTAGTCTACTGTGAGTGTGAGCTGTGAGACCCTGGGGGCTGCGATCTGGAGCCAGACTGCAGCACAGTCCATCCTCACCACTAGAGGCTCTGGTGAACACCTGCTGGCTCTTAGACTCCGCACCCTGGGGAATCTATGCTCTAGCTCCCAGTGGGATCTGTGTTGGTGCTCCAGTAGACCTGTTTCTTGAACCTCCCAGCGTTTAATCCGCAGCAGTCAGTCTTAAGGTCCACTACCTTAGCGGTGCACTCCTGACTCCTACGGAGTGCATCTGTCACCTGGCCTCAGGTGACCTGACACCTTGACTCTGGTCTCTGTTAACCACAATAATCAACCCTTGGTGTTCCTGCTGGACACAGATGATTCTTTTTTTTTTTTTTTTTGATCAGCCACACAGGTGAGGTGGATGGAGGAATCATTAGTGGTGTGCTACTGTATTCTGACAGCAGGGACTCCTCCGCTGTCAGAAATACAGTAATCAGTGCTGCAGCCACTGATCGAATTAAAGTTTTCCAACAGTCCTGTTTGACAGGCACTGATCATTAGTACGACTTCTGTCCAGTGGGAATGGCAATAAATGGATCGAAATTTGGCTAGTCCATGCTGAACCAGAAGAATTTTGATCCATCTATGGCCATTCTAAGCCAAACCATAGATAAATCGATGTTCTTCACTTCCACCAAGGGAGGAAGAAAAAAAAACGCTAGATTCCCCCATTAACACAGTTAGTCGAGTTGATTGATGGATCAACTTGTGTACAATCAGCCTGCCCATACATGGATTGAAATTCAGCCGGTCCCCGCTGAGCCAGCCAAATGTCGATCCATGTATGTCCTGCTTAAGTCGAGGTCTACACAGATGATTTTCACTTGCGCAACTAAAATCTTCTGATCGATCACTTTCTGATAATAGCCAGGGTCTTTATCTCAGATCCCTTGAAATAAACAAACTCAGCCCATACCTGTCAATGGCTAAATTTTGTAAATGACATGAAAAAGCTGGCATCAATTCAAAATGACCAAAACCCCTTAAACAAAACCTGTTCTATAATTAACTGATCATGTGTTCCTCCCTTCTCTTAACATTTTTTTTGTTCTGAACATGGTAACAATATTCGTTGTTCAGATTACCTCATCCCGCTTCATTCTTTTTTCTTTTTTCTGTGACCTCTTTTGTTTTCTCTCTTCTGCATACTCTCTTCCTTTCTCTTGTTTGCTCCTTATAGTTGTGAGAAAATATGGATTTGGCTGTTATGTGGCCAAGTAAGAGGCCCGCATTGGTTATCTCTATATTTTTAAGAAGACGTGACAGTATTTGCTTTCAAAACTGACTTAATTCTCATTTTTATATTACAAATAAATAAGCAAATAAACAGGGATATGGGAAGTAGTATCTGCAACTTCACTGTTTAGAAAGAAGGAAGCATGTTCTTACTTCCTCCAATTTCACATTCAAAAAAGTAATCTTTTTGGATCATTTTATTACAAAACATAGTGCTATATTGTCTGTATTATCATTGGTAACTAGATTAAGTCTTAATGCTTTTTTTACTTAACTTTTTAAATGTGTAGTAAGGAAGGATCATAACCTACAGTATGTTATGTTTATATTGCTGTCTGTGTCCCCCACAAGGGAGATGCACCCTCTAGGTTTGTCCTGGTGACCACTGAGGGAAAATCTAGGATTTGTTGTCAATGGGTGAAGAAATGAAGGGAAATCTTCCAGTTGAGACACTTATCTTGATGATACCTTTTTAAGAGAGGGTTGCCCTTACTTTGAAGAGATCTCCAGTTCCTTCTGTGTCATGAGACAGAAAGTGAAGGAAAATCTCACTTCTCAAGGATATGAGAAGTGAAAAAAAGAACAATTTTTTGATTACTTACTGTATAAAGACCAAAAAGGTGACTGTAGAATGTACTTTATGTTCTAGTTAGGGTTTTTCAAGGGTTATACATTACTTTGTCATGAAAAAGGTGTGGGTCTGATATAAGCTAACCAAGTCTCAGCTAGATGGGTTAAAGTGTTACTAAACCCACAGCAGTAAAATCAGTCTGTGTATGCAGTAAAGCATGCTTGTTGTACTGTGAAACAGTACAGCTTGTTGAACTGTGAAACATGAGGGGTCAATACTGCGCATTGTATAAAAAGGTTTGATCCTGTCTTCTCTGATCCTCCCCTTCTTCCACAGTCCCCAGTCCATCTCCTGATAGTACAGAGCCTTGAGGGCACTCTGCACGTGTTCAGTTTGGTGTGTATTGCGAGAGAGGTTTTTTTGGGGGGAGGATGAATGTGATAAGCACAGGGCCAATCAGCACTGTCCAGATAGAGGGTCAGGAGTTATGCAGTCTCATAGGACAGTCAGAGGAGAATGAAAACTCCTTCTACAAGCTTTAACCATTGCTCGGCTGGACACTGATAGAAGTCACAAGACTGCTATGTACTGCTGATGAGAAAAGATATTTATCAGTTAATATTTACTAAAATAATTGCATTTCCATGTTCTGTGTACTGTGGGAGACCAGATATGGTTAATGCAGGCTCCTGAATTTAGTAACACTTTAAGCTGTGTTGCCTTTCCCTCTGTGATACTTATTCAAATGAATTTTCACTTCCTAAAATTGTGATTTAAGTATGATTTCTCGTAGAGCATTTTTCACCAATGAATATTGTATACACGTATGCTAGTTTATGTACTTTTAATGAGAAAAAAAGTGTGGGGCTGAAAAATGCTCCTTTGAAATTTCTAGTTTCTTGGCTGTGTCTTACTTTTTGAGACCTGGGACAAGCATTCTGCAAATGAGCATTTGACTTTACCGGTATTTGTTCTGTTCACACTGATCTGACATGAAAGTTGTACGACTTCCGATCTGACTTTTCCCTGGGTCTTCATGTCCGACTTCCATGCGACTTTAATGAACGGGATCCGACCATACCAAGCCCTTTGAGTCTGGTATGAATTTTGAGGGGGGAACCCCATGCTAAAATTGATAAGAAAAGTGGTGTGGGGTCCCCCTCAAGACCATACCATTCAGTTAGGTATGGATTTTAGAGGGGAAACCCCATGCCCAGAAAAAAAAAGGCATGGGGACCTCCCCATAATCCATACCAGACCCTTATCTGAGCATGCAGACTGGCAGGTCAGAAAAGGGGGGGCGAGAGCCTCCCTCCTTGACCATACCAGGCCACAAGTCCTAAACATGGGGGGGTGGGTGCTTTGCTCTGCGCTCCCCACCCCAAAGCACCTTGTGGGGACAAGGGTCTCTTCCCAGCAACCGTAGGCTGTTGGGAAGGGACCCTTGGGACCCTTAACAAGGGGGCCCCCAGATCCCGGCCCCACCCTCATGTGAATGAGTAGGGGGAACCCATACCCATTCATCCCTAAAAAAAATGAGTGCAGTGTAAATAAAAACAAGAGACAGTTTTTGACAAGTCCTTTATTGAAAGTGAAGAATGTCCCCCCATCGTAGCTCCAACATGTCTTTTTCCTCTGGTCTTGTACCTTCAGTGATGTGTTCTTCCTTCAGTCTTCTCCTTCTCCCTCTGGCGATGTGTTCTTCCTCTGGTCTTCTCTTCTGCTGCTGTCTCCTTCTCCGCTGCTGTCTTTTCCTCCGCTGCTCTCTTCACCGCCATTGACCCGGTCCTGATGCTGGCTCCCGCTGGTGTGTCATCTGTGATGTCTGACAGTTCTTTTATAGCCATGGGGCATAGCCATCCAGTGGCATCACATGAGACTCCACCCCTTGTTATGTCACCACGCCATGCAACTTTTTTTTTAAATTTTAACATGGGGTTCCCCCTCAAGATCCTCAGAGCACAAGTTGGATTAGTTAAGATGATGATCCTGACTTCTATTCAAATCAATGGGCTAAAATAATGCCCCAGTGTCTGCGGCTTTGTCCTCCACCCGAAGCCTCTGTGTGCTGGACTCTGTTCCCTGCCAGCATTGCGACGCATGGGGGCGGAGCCTGGCTGCAAATTCAAAAAAGTGAAAATTCATAACACATACTGTACACTGTAATCTTACAGATTGCAGTGTACTGTATGAAATCATTTCACATCCCTTTTGTCCCCAGTGCTTTGTCCAGTGCCCTGTATGCAGTTTTATATGATATACACTGATCTTTCTGCCTGGAAACTGGAGATTGTCCATAGCAACCAAAAAGTGTCCCTTTACATCAAAAGTGGTTTTAGACCAGCTAGAAAACAGCGATAGTAAATTAGAACACTTGCAGAATTGAGCAATAGTGAATCGTGGGGAAATTTATTTTATTATTATTATATTATTATTTTTTATAATTATTTATATTTATTTGTTATATTAGAATTTATGATTTTGTGTTTCAAACTTCATCATTCCCCGGGATATCTACTAGACTCTTGGTGGACAGATTTAAGTGTGTTATTGCTAAGAATTACAGGCCTACAATATAAAACGCCAAATTTCTATGCAAAATAATTGTACCGCTTTGGGACGCAAAAATCTGAAATAATCATACCGCCAGGGAGGTTAAAAGGATGACAATGCTTTTGTCATCCTGTGGACAGACTAGTCTACACAGGACATGTAGTTTTATACAAAATTTTAAATAGGTGACAAATGAATGAAACCCAACTCCAGACTAACATTTTATAAGCAAACAGTTACAGCAGTTACATTTTAAAAAACCCCATAAGATTAAACCATATAAATTAACTAAAGTTAACTGTTGTAAGCACCCCAGCAGTGTCATATGGTTTGTTTCACTATCTAACTGTTACTTTTGCCAGGCTGCTTTGCCTGTATGTAAATGCTGAGAAAATATAAGTAAAGGCAGGTGAAAAAAAAGGAAATAACAAACTGATTACTATTACAAGTATTAACCTCATACAAATACCAGAATTCAATATACAGTATCTGACAGAAATGAGTACACCCCTCACATTTTTGTTAATATTCTAATGCCGTGCACACACGAGCTTTTTTTCCATCGGAATAAACTGTGAAGGTTTCCGGCGAAATTCCGCTCAAGCTGTCTTGCGTACACACGGTCACATCAAAGTCCGACCATCAAGAACGTGGTGACGTACAACACGTACGAAGGAATTTGTACTTGCTTCAGAGCATGTGTCGTTTTTGCTACTTCGGAACAGCATACAGACGAGCAGTTTTCCGGATAGGAATTGGTTCCATCGAAAGAATTTAGAACATGTTCTCTTTCTAGGTCCGTCAGAATTTTCGATGTACAAAGTCCGATGGGGCATACACACGATGGGAATATACAATGAAAAGCTCCCGTCTGACTTTTTCTGACGGAAATTCCGCTCGTGTGTACGTGGCAAAAGAAATGACATTTTGACACTTTGCTACAATGTAAAGTAGTGAGTGTACAGCTTGTATAACTGTAAATTTGTTGTCCCCTCAAAATAACGCAACACACAGCCATTAATGTCTAAACCGCTGGTAACAAAAGTGAGTACACCCCTAAGTGAAATGTCCAAATTGAGCCCAAAGTGTCAATATTTTGTGTGGCTACCATTATTTTTCAGCACTGCCTTAACCCTCTTGGGCATGGAGTTCACCAGAGCCTCACAGGTTGCCACTGGAGTCCTCTTCCACTCCTCCATGACGACATCACGGAGCTGGTGGATGTTAGAGACCTTGCGCACCTCCACCTTCTGTTTGAGGATGCCCCACAGATGCTCAATAGGGTTTAGATCTAGAGACATGCTTGGCCAGTCCATCACCTTTACCCTCAGCTTCTTTAGCAAGGCAGTGGTCGTCTTGGAGGTGTGTTTGGCATCATGTTGGAATATTGCCTTGCGGAGGGGCAGGAGGCGGAGCCTAGCGGAGCAGACATGCATTGTTAGAGCTCCACACCGCTGAGGAGAGAAGAGAAGGACAAAGCGGAGCCTGCAGACTCAAAAGGTATCCATTTGAACCTTTTTGCCCCTGGGAACAAACTGTGAAAGTTTGGGCAGGAAATATGGTACTGGGAGGAAACCGTGGCAGAAATAAAAATCACCTCACAAAGAGCTCACAGGCACTCACTGCAGCTGAAGCAGCTCCAGTCACCTCACAAGATACAGCATCAGGGCACTCTCACAGACAGAAAATGTCACAGCAAGACTCTCCATTTGAGTCAGATACAGAACGAATCCTCTCACAAACTTCTCCACAAGCCTCCTCAGTATCCCCAGTAATATTATTACAATTTGAAAAGATGCTTCATAAGGCTTTAAAACAAACCTCAGACCAAATAACAAAAAGCCTAACCAAAGAAATAAGAGAGCTGGGAAACCGCACCGCAGCCTTAGAAATAAAAATGGATGAAATTGAAATTACAACCCAAGAAAATATAACAGAATTGGAACAATTAAAAAAAGAGAATTTAATACTTCAAACTAAGCTCGAAGATTACGAAAATAGAGCCAGACGTTCAAACTTGCGCATAAGGGGAATACCTGAAACTGTGACAGACCTGCAATCTACTATTACTGCTCTATTACAAGAACTAAAGCCAGATATCCCTATTGAACGTTTAGAACTGGACAGAGTACACAGAGCCCTCACAGCCAAAAAGAAAGATGGACCCCCACGTGATATAATCACAAAATTTCATTATTACAGAACGAAAGAACAAATACTAATTGCTGCAAGAGAAAAAAAGGAACTTGATTTTCAAGGACACAATTATCAAATTTTTGCTGACCTATCCCAACTTACTATTACTAAAAGACGATCCATGAAACCCCAACTAATGGAACTGCAACGCCACAACATTATGTATCAATGGGGCTTCCCCTTTTCAGTCAGATTTAACTACCAAGGTACAATTTACAGAAGCAGATCAGCATATGAACTACAACAAACCCTTTTAAAATTAAATCTGACAGAACCCACAAGCAGCAACACTCCCACACGCAGAAGAATGGCATCATCTTCACCTTCAGGCAGCACCCAGAAAATTTCTGAACAAAATGGGAATCATCATTCTCACAAAAGAGGCCGTTATGCCACATCATCCATGGACCAAGAAGATTCAATGGACTGACATCCTAATTCCTGATATCTCTTTATTTATTATACTAAGAGATGGTTCTCTATAAAAAAACTGTATTTATAACTGAATGTAACTGCATTCTGATAGTCACACACTGTGTGGGATCATGTTACATTCCAGTTATATTTCTTATTACTTCTGATTCATATAGCCTTAGAATATATAAGTGAAATAAGGAAATTCTTGTTCAGTTATATATTATCAGGTAATAACAATAGATTTATTACTTTTTAGGACAAATATGTTCAATAATCCAGAAGTAATGGAAGCTTTTTCTTTCTTTTCTTAAAACAAATATATTATTACCTAACTAGTTCCTAGAATTATGTTTTTGTTTATTCTAATCTGAAGCAATACAACCTCAATTTTATGAGTTAACATATCTAAACAGTTACATATGAATAAAATATGTAATTGTTTACTCTAAAAGGGTTAAAATCCCAAAATAATTCAAACTATCTTCATCAATACCAAAGTTATTAACAGTACCTTTCTAACTGAATTATTTAGCCTAGGGCAAGACTAACCATATACAACCACCCTGGAATAAATAATTTCAACAAAAACTATATTCTGCACTCCAATTAATGAAACATCATTTTGATGTCTTTTGACATAGCACTTCTCTCCTGTAAGCGGAAGATCCGTGTACCCCCATTAGCCCTCCTCATTCTCCCAACCATATTATGTGGGAGTGTGACGAAGGCACTTATTCCCCTGAGAGAGATATTTATTCTCTTTCACGGGTAAATTGTGATTACTTGCAAAAAATAATTTATACAATGTATCATCTAATCTCATATGTTTTTTGTTTACTCTTTACTCCAGAATTCACTGGTTTCTTTTCTATCTATTCATCTCTTCAGTCCACACAGGTTGATCTGCGCAGTCAGATCTGCATAACAAAAAGTAAGTCAAAACTATTTGATCTATTGCCATGGCACCACTGAATATACTTTCCCTGAATGTTCAGGGAATAAATGTCCCCCAAAAAAGGACCAAAGCCTTCCGTACTTTCCATAACAAGAAGGCTCACATAGTATGCCTCCAAGAAATACACTTCACCAAAGATTCTACTCCAAAATATATTTCTCCTTTTTATCAACAAATTTACACGGCTTCTGCCTGTACCAAGCAAAGGGGAACTCTAATTGCATTTCACCGATCCACACCATTCACCTTATCATCAGAAATTAAAGACCCAGAAGGTAGATACCTGATACTCATGGGTTATATAATGGATACAGCAATCACGGTGATTTCCTACTACGCTCCTAACAAACAACCTACACCATTCCTCTCACATATATTACAAGTGATTAATACACACAAAATAGGAACAGTGATAATGTGTGGGGATTCGAACCAGGTCCTCCTCCCATTTCTAGATAAATCACCTTTTACACCATCCAAAATAACCTCTAGATTACCTTTTTCTCAACTTCTTTCCAAATACAATCTGGTAGCTTCATGGAGAGAAAGTAACCCAATGAAAAAGAAATTCACTTATTTCTCGCACCCTCATCAAACCTTCACCAGAATAGATCATATTTTTCTAACAATAGGAATGATACCAGAAATTATTGCATCAGATATAATTCCGATTCCGTGGTCTGACCATAATGCAGTATACACTACTATAGCCTCAGCCATACCAAAAGCGCATGACCCAACGTGGTACTTACCGGACATAATGCTCAAACACCCACTACATCAGATGGCCATTGAACAAGCTTTAAAGGAATACATATCAATTAATAATACAACAGACATCTCCCCAATAACACTGTGGGAAGCTCATAAGCCTGTCTTGCGTGGTACAATACAAAGACAAATGGCACTATTTAAACAGGAACGCAAAAATCTAGCAAAAAAACTAGAACTCAATTTTAATGCAGCCTACATATCATTTCAAGATAATCCATCTCAGAGTACAAAATCTCATCTGGAAAAATCTAGATTGGAATGCGATCTATTTCTCACTGAGTCAGTTGATAAATCCCTCAAACGCTCCAAACACAATTTCTACATGAATACAAACAAACCAGGTACATATTTGGCTCGGGCATTAAATTCAACTAACAAATCTTTCAAACCAATACGTTTGAAATTATCAAAAAATGTTTACACTTGTAATCCAGTTAAAATAGTCCATAAATTTCACTCACATCTCGCAACTTTATACAAGACAAACAATGAATTTAATCCTACAGAGGCTGAATCCTTCTTCTCAAAAATAACCTTACCTGAGTTATCTCAGAATCAAAAAAGCAGTTTGGATGAGCCTATAACTATAGATGAAGTTGCTAACGCCATAAAAGACCTAAAACTTAACAAAAGACCAGGCCCAGACGGCTACTCGGCTTTATACTATAAAACATTCTCAGAAATACTCTCTCCCATTCTCACTGAAACTTTTAACAAACTTCTAGATGGACATTCTTTTCGGCAAGAAACACTAATGGCAATTGTTTGTATGATCCCAAAACCCCTTTCTGATGATACTTCCTGTGTGAATTATCAGCCTATCTCTCTGTTAAACCTCGATATTAAATTATTAGCAAAAATAATAGCAAAATGCCTCAATAGCATTATAGGAAAATTAATACATAGAGATCAAGTAGGCTTCATGCCAAATAGACAGGCAGGCGATAATATACGCAGGGCAGTGTTATTGGCACATATTGCTAAAAAACGGAAAATCCCTTTATGTTTTCTATCTCTCGATATTAAGAGGGCATTTGACACAGTATCCTGGCAATATATGCAATATTCATTACAAAAATGGGGTTTTGGACCCCACTTTTTAACATGGATCAAAGCATTATATAATAAACCCAAAGCCTATATAAAATATGCTGGATACAAATCTGAAGCCTTTAATATCGAAAGAGGTACCCGACAGGGTTGCCCATTATCTCCCTTATTATTTGCCCTTATACTCGAACCCATGGCCCAATACATCAGAACAAACCAAACTATAACTGGCATTGAAGTAGGAGGTATTACACACAAATTATGTATATTTGCAGACGATATATTACTTTTTCTATCATCACCACAGGTCTCTGGTCCTAACTTAATACCAGCTCTTGATGGATTTGCAGCCCTATCCGGCCTTATGATTAATCCTAAGAAATGCCTAGTGCTTAATATTTCACTCACAAACATGGAATTGATCCCGGCTAGGGCTGCACTCCCATTCACATGGGCAGAAAAATCAATCCCATATCTTGGAATTCATTTAACAGCATCTCATTCTGACTTATTCTCAACCAATTATCCTCCTGTATTAAGACAGATCACAAATCTAATAAAACAATGGTCGCAACTTCCTTTATCCTGGATGGGGAAGATTAATGCAATCAAAATGACTATTCTACCCAAATTGCTTTATCTATTCAGAGTCCTCCCTATTCCAATTCCTTCCGATTTTTTGAGAATAGTACAAAAAAGAGCAACTTCGTTTATATGGGGCTCTTCTAAACCACGTATACCTATACACACACTACATCTTCCCAAAAATAAAGGAGGCCTGGGATACCCTAATTTTACTAACTACTACAGAGCAGCACATTTGGCCAGTCTGTCCAAATACCATGCAAAACAGGAAATCCCATTATGGGTATTTATAGAGGCTTCAGAAAATGACCCTCTATTAATATCAAATTTATTATGGCTTGATCCTAAAGACTGCCTTAAAATTCATAATCCCATAACTAAACACTTCTTATCTCTCTGGGATAAACTAAAAACCAAATATCAGTTACAATCTCCACACAATCCTCTCCTTTCTTTTATCAGAAATCCGGCCTTTTATCCGGCATGGATCTACCCAAATTCTTTTAAAGCTTGGACAACATCAGGCATTCAGACACTAAATGACTTCATAGCATCTAAATCATTCCTTTCATTCCCATCGCTTAGAGAAAAATATGATCTACCAAACTCTGAGATATTTAGATATCTCCAAATCAAAAATTTCTATACACCATTCCTAAAGGGGGATACACCATTATCCCAATTATCCATTTTTGAATCAATCTGTACAAAAGATCCATTTGCTAAAGGTACAATTTCATCACTTTATAATCAATTATATGGAGTAGCAAATCTTAATAGACCCTCTTACGTTCAGAGGTGGGAGGAGGACCTGGGACGAACTTTAGAAGACACGAACTGGTCTAACATATGGCTCACATCTAAGTCATCTTCACCCAACATCTTAGCACTGGAGACAAATTATAAAGTCCTAACTCGCTGGTACCTTGTACCCGCTAGAGTGGCAAAATATTCACCTAATACCTCAGCTCTTTGTTTTCGAGGATGCCCAGAAATAGGCACATATTTACACATATGGTGGACGTGCCCAGTAATCCAAACCTTCTGGAAGGAAATCTTCGTGATTGCATCTAAAATATTTTAAAAAATAATACAACCAGATCCATCTTTAACTTTACTTAATCTAAAACCGGAATGGTTAACACTCTCTCAATTCAAACTAATGATCCAACTAATAACGGCTGCAAAACAAACAGTGGCCAAGGCATGGAAATCTCCTACATTGGTACTAGCAGAAACAATTCACAGAATGAATAATACAATGTCCCATGCTAAGATGGTAGCCATCGATCAAAATCAAATTCCAAAATTTGAAAAACTTTGGCATCCTTGGATAAAACAACAGTTCCTGTCAAACTTCAATGACTCTGTCCTGTTGCCATGGTAACAGATTAAATGACTTACAGAGACACCCATTCTAAGGCTTCAAAGAGAACTAAAAAGAATAATAAACTGACGAGCGGGACAACCTTGTGGACCATACCTCTACCTTTCAACCCTTTTTCTTCTTTCTCTTTCCTTTTCTCCACCTTACGATTAAAGCTCATTATCAGAATTTATTTGACCTATATACACTCTACTTGTAAACAATATGTATAGTAGGTATAAATCATTTAAATACCTACAAAAGTAACTAAGGAAATTATATATATCTTTAATTTAGGTTTACGTGAACCCAATGTTTAATATTTGAAATTTCATGATATTTACCTATATAAACCCTACTGTAAGCTTACTTTATAGATCCTTGTAAACTTACTTTATGTATCTTTATAACATTGTATACTCAATAAACTTCTTTTGACAAGGAATATTGCCTTGCGGCCCAGTCTCTGAAGGGAGGGGATCACGCTCTGCTTCAATATATCACAGTCAGGGCCGATCCTAGGGTCATAGGCGCCTGGGTGCAGAAATATTTCTGCTGCCCCCACGTGGGCGTGTCATCTTACTAACTCCTCCCCTTTACTAATGTTTCTATGGTAACAACTCCACCTCTCCATCTGTAAGCCCCACCAATTTGCTTTGACAATAACTTATTTAATGGCTTTGACAAGTCAAAATAAATGTTTTATTTATTGACAATTCTGTGTCAAGTACATGTAAATCAAACAGTGTAGCAGAAAAAAAACTATATATATAAATATGAACTGAACAATATTAAACTTTTGAACAGAAAATGAGGTAGCAGAAAATCTATAACTACAGATGCAAAATATGCAAGATAGATTGATTCTGTACTTTTTTTTACATTTTCAATAAATACAATCACTAAACAGATTTGCATAATGCATACAATCACAAAACAGTGCAAATATCAATTAAATAAAGTTAAAGCGGCTCTAACACACATAGGCTCTAATAGGCTTCAAAAAAGGTGAACTGCGAGCGCAAAGCAGTTCACCCAGGTGTGTTAGAAAAGCAAATGAATATTCGCTTTCCTAACACTGAACCGTCTCTCAGGCAATCAGGTGCACGGGTCTGTTACCTGTCACCTGATTGGCTGAAACAACAGGTGCTACGATTGGACGCCTAGCGGGAGGAGGGGAGGGGACGCATGGAGGACACAGGAATCACTGTCTGATATGCTGCAAGGTCCCACCGCTCACCGCCATCACCCGCCACCACCGAGACAGGGTAAGTTCCAGGCAGACGGTGATTGTGGCACAATTTGATGGGCACAGTGACAGCATTTGATGTGGCACTATTTGATGGGCACAGTGGCAGCGTTTGGGCACAGTAGCTGCTTTTAATGGGCACAGTGGCAGCGTTTGATGGGCACAGTGGCTGCGTTTGATGGGCATGCTGGCTGCGTTTGATGGGCACAGTGGCTGCGTTTGATGGCACAGTGGTTGCTTTTGATGGGCACAGTGGCTGCGTTTGATGGCACAGTGGCAGCGTTTGATGAGCACAGTGGCAGCATTTGATGGGCACAGTGGCTGCATTTGATGGCACAGTGGCAGCGTTTGATGGGCACAGTGGCAGTGTTTGGGCACAGTAGCTGCTTTTAATGGGCACAGTGGCTGCGTTTGATGGGCACAATGGCAGCGTTTGATGGCACAGTGGCTGTGTTTGATGGGCACAGTGGCTGCGTTTGATGGCACAGTGGCTGCATTTGATGGGCACAGTGGCTGCGTTTTATGGCACAGTGGCTGCGTTTTATGGCACAGTGGCTGTGTTTCATGGGCACAGTGGCAGCGTTTGATGGACACAGTGGCGAGGTTGATGGGCACAGTGGCTGTGTTTAATGGGCACAGTGGCAGCTTTTGATGGGCACAGTATCTGCTTTTAGGCGGGGCACAGCGGCTGCATTTGATGGGCACAGTGGCTATGTTTGATGGGCACAGTAGCTGCTTTTAATGGGCACAGTGGCTGCATTTGATGGGCACAGTGGCTGCGTTTGATGGGCACAGTGGCTGTGTTTGATGGCACAGTGGCTGCATTTGATGGACACAGTGGCAGCGTTTGATGGGCAAAGTGGCTGCATTTTATGGCACAGTGGCTGCATATGATGGGCACAGTGGCAGCATTTGATGACATGGTGGCTGTGTTTGATGGGCACAGTGACAGCATTTGATGGGCACAGTGGCAGTGTTTAATGGGCAGATTGGCTGCGTTTGATGGCACAGTGGCTGCGTTTGATGGGCACAGTGGCAGCGTTTAATGGGCACAGTGGCTGTGTTTGATGGGCACAGTGACAGCTTTTGATGGGCACAGTGGCTGCGTTTGATGGCACAGTGGCTGCATTTGATGGGCACAGTGGCTGCGTTTTATGGCACAGTGGCTGCGTTTTATGGCACAGTGGCTGTGTTTCATGGGCACAGTGGCAGCGTTTGATGGACACAGTGGCGAGGTTGATGGGCACAGTGGCTGTGTTTAATGGGCACAGTGGCAGCTTTTGATGGGCACAGTATCTGCTTTTAGGCGGGGCACAGCGGCTGCATTTGATGGGCACAGTGGCTATGTTTGATGGGCACAGTAGCTGCTTTTAATGGGCACAGTGGCTGCATTTGATGGGCACAGTGGCTGCGTTTGATGGGCACAGTGGCTGTGTTTGATGGCACAGTGGCTGCATTTGATGGACACAGTGGCAGCGTTTGATGGGCAAAGTGGCTGCATTTTATGGCACAGTGGCTGCATATGATGGGCACAGTGGCAGCATTTGATGACATGGTGGCTGTGTTTGATGGGCACAGTGACAGCATTTGATGGGCACAGTGGCAGTGTTTAATGGGCAGATTGGCTGCGTTTGATGGCACAGTGGCTGCGTTTGATGGGCACAGTGGCAGCGTTTAATGGGCACAGTGGCTGTGTTTGATGGGCACAGTGACAGCTTTTGATGGGCACAGTGGCTGTGTTTGATGGGCACAGTGGCTGCTTTTGATGGGCACAGTGGGTGTTTGATGGGCGCAGTGGCAGCTTTTGATAGGCATAGTGGCACTGCGTTTGATGGGCACACTGACAGCTTTTGATGAGCACAGTGGGCGTTTGATTGGCACAGTGGCACCTTTTGATGGGCACAGTGGGCGTTTGATGAGCACAGTGGCAGCTTTTGATGGGCACAGTGGGCGTTTGATGGGCACAGTGGCTGCTTTTACTGAACGCAACAACTTACTCACTTACTTCCAAGTTCCTTGACTGGACTGGTGCAGTGCAGGGACAAGGAGTCACTTACTGTGACTCACAGCAAGGCAGGCAGTCGCAGCTGAGCAGCTCTGCTCTCTCTCTCTTCAGGAGTACTTCAGACGAGACACGCGAGGTGGGCAGAGCTAGTTCACTAGCCACGGAGGAGGCTCGCAAAGAATGCTGGGAAAGGATGGACCCCTTAATTACAGGGGGTCAGACACGCCTGTATGAATATCTGATGGGCAGCTGCCTTAGATCTCGTCTGCGGTGGTCGGTCAAACAGTATACCTGAAGTGAAGCCGATCAGATATTCATCCAGGCGTGTCTGACCCCCTGTAATTAAGGGGTCCAGCCTTTCCGGTAAGCATACCCATACGATTTTGTACATGACATCTGAGACGCAGGAAAAGGGGACCAGTCTGTTTGTGCCAAGAAGAATTTAATATATGTCTTACCAGATGGACTTTTTATTTAATGCTTTTATTTAATGCTTTTAACAGTTTGCGCTGCACTTTCATTTGTTGAGTTATTTGTTATTGAGGTTGGTGAATCCTTTAAGTGTCCAGCTTGCATTCATTATCACGTTTAGTTTGCGCTGATTGTCCTCTGTTTTAATATTAATGGCTCTGTGTTGAGTTATTTTGAGGTGACAGAAAATTTACACGGTTATACAAGCTTTACACTCACTACTTTACATTAAAGCAAAGTGTCATTTCTTCAGTGTTGTCACATGAAAAGATATAATAAAATATTTACAAAAATGTAAGGGGTGTACTCACTTTTGTGAGATACTGTATATTTATAAAATATTTATATAAAATATAAAATGACTCCTGTGTGATCAATTATTCTTTTTTTGTTTTAATTGAAAGAAAAGTTTATTGAGTTCAAAATAAATAAACAGAACCAGGCTTCAACAATACACAGCTACATTGCATATTTTGCAAATTCTCATTACAAATTGGCTGTATTTTCATCATAAGTGAGGCCCATCACGGTCTATTCCTGCCCTCTACTCCTTACCCCTCCCGTGCCTCCCTGTGTCCCTTCCCCTTTTTCATTCAGACCAATAATCTGTACAAGTGTAATTAACCAGCGTTCAGACCTAGTACTCTACCCATCACCAGATACACCGGGACCAGTCCAGGGACATCCAGCCACGGACCCCAAAGTTTCTCAAACTTTCGGGTGCACCCCCTGTGTTGATATACCATTTTCTCCATTCTAATCATATTCCCAACTTCGGAAATCTATTCCTTAACTGTGAGAGGGTCCTCTGATATCGAGTGGAGCATAATCATCATACGTGCTAACAGTAGGGTCCTGGTAACTGCTGTTCTGACGCTCTCCTCCCATTCAAAGACCTGTGATCTCTTTTGCATCTAGTGCACATCGGGGTAGGTCTGAGACCCATTTTGTGTACTCTATGCGGAGTATAATACACCCTCAAGATAAGATACAGTTGTGTCAGCCTCTGCGATACATTCAGCGAGCTCGTGGGTACCGCCTATAGAATCTCCTCCCACTGGTCTCCATCTATCTGTCCCACATCTCTCTCCCACTTATCCATCATTCTCAAGGGATGTTTATTCAAAAAGCTCTACAGGAGCATATTATAACATTGAGAAATGAAACCTTTATTGTTGGCAGCTCTCAGGACTAGGTTAAATAATGGTGTTGGTGAAGGAGACCACTCAAAAGCACTGCTCTGTGCCTTCACGGCATGTTGCAATTGCATATAATGGAACCACATATTGGACGGCAAGCCGTGTCTTTCCTGCAGAGCCTCAAAAGGCAGTAGAATACCATTCTGAAAAATATCTCGAATGTATATCACCCCATATCTCTTCCATAAGGCCCCATGCTGTAACTGTGCTATTTCAGGGTAAGTCCCGTTGGACCATATCGGGATAAACTCCGTGTATCCCATCACTCCCTGTAGGTATTTGTTCCAGATTTTCTGGAGAAGGTTATAGGTCAGGTACGTCTTATTTGGTTTCCCAAAGACTAGAGCTTCAAGTGCCACCGGCACCGAATCTCATTTTACCATGTGTAACATCACAGTCTCTGAAGAGCTCTGGGTATTACTCATCCTGTCAGCTTCCCCACTCATAAACCCCTATTAGGTGTTGAAGTTTGATCCGGGGGGGGGGGGGCGATTCTTCCAAATTAGCAATCGGAATAATGAGTTCACAATTCTAAATGTTTTCAAAGGGACCACTACTGGAGAATTATGGAGCACATATAGTAGCTGAGGCATGAGGATCATCTTGATCAGATTCAGCCTACCAGCTATTGGCAGGCAGAGTGAGTTCCACGTCGTAATCCAGTCTCGGAATCTCTGCAGTAGTGGGGAGATGTTCAATCTCCCATAATCTCTCACCATAGGCATCACCTGGACTCCCAGATACCAAAAGGATGTGGTCAAGGGTATGGAGTTATTGTTGTGATGCTCACCCCCTTCATCTATGAGTGTTAGGGAGGATTTTGTCCAGTTGATATGGAGCCCTGAATAAGTGCCAAATTCCGTTATGGTTGACATGGTTTCCCGAAGGGAACCTTCAACGTCCCCTAGCAGAATCATAGTGTCCTCTGCGTAGAGCATCAATTTCTCATGCCTGTCACAATAACAGAAGCCGGTAATACCTGGGTGGTCTCTAATTGTGATAGCCAAGGATTCAAGAGCTAGTGCGAAGAGCAGGGGAGACAGTGGGCACCCCTGTCTCGTGCCCCGTCCCAGCGCAAAGGTATGAAACATTCTGCCGGATGTCCTAATAGCTGCCTGCGGGCAGCAATAAAGCAGACAAACCCAGGAGATGTATGTTTCCTCAAATCCAAACCTCTGGAGAACTCCCCATAAATACTCCCATTTGATGCTATCGAAGGCCTTCATAGCATCCAACGAGAGCAGGGCCCTCTGTCCCATGTTATCTGCCTGGGACTGAATATTCAGATAGAGTCTCCTGAGGTTCACTGCCATGGACTTATTCGGCATGAACTCCGCTTGATCTCGGTGTACTATAGATGTAATGACCTTATTCAGTCTAATTGCTAGAATTTTAGCCAGCAGTTTGATAATGCTCTGTAGCAGAGAGATGGGTCTCTATGATCCTGGGTCGACGAGATCTTTCCCAGGCTTTAGTATTAGAACAATATTAGCTGTGGACAGAGGGGGGTAGGGTCCAGCAGTTTTAGCCAGCAATTTTTTTAGCCAGCAATTTTTCCAGCACTTTTAGCCAGCAATTTTTTTAGCCAGCAATTTTAGCCAGCAGTTTGATATCGCTCTGTAGCAGAGAGATGGGTCTCTATGAGGGTAGGGTCCAGCAGTTTTAGCCAGCAATTTTTTTAGCCAGCAATTTTTCCAGCAGTTTTAGCCAGCAATTTTTTTAGCCAGCAATTTTAGCCAGCAGTTTGATATCGCTCTGTAGCAGAGAGATGGGTCTCTATGATCCTGGGTCGACGAGATCTTTCCCAGGCTTTAGTATTAGAACAATATTAGCTGTGGACAGAGGGGGGTAGTGTCTTATTTTCCCTGGCTGCATTAAGCACCACCAATAGTTTAGGGAGAAGAATGTCAGCATATTGCTTATAAATTTCCACGAGGAGCCCGTCCGACCCGGGGGCCTTACAGTTAGGGAATTCTGCCAGCGCTGTTTGTAACTCCTCTACTGTAAGTGGAGCATCTAGGGCCCTCTTGTGCTCATTTGTGATTTGTGGGAAATAATGCCCTGTAGGTATCTCATAGGTTCCTCCACGGTATACTCCCCAGTAGGGAGACACAGTTTCTCATAGAATCCTGCCAGTTCCTGCAAAATTAGATCAGTGGAGCTCACTAGTTTTCCCTCCAATGTTCTGATTGCACCAATTACCTGGGACCGTTGCTGTGAGTTTGCTATCAGGCCCGTGGTTTCACCCTCCTCAAAAAATGCTGCCTTTGAGAAGAATCTTTTCTTCTCTGCTGTGGAGGACAGCGGCCGCTCATAAACTAATTGATCTGACTGCCATGACTCATTGGCTGAGTCTGTGGGGTCCTGAATAGGGATGAGCCGAACACCCCCCGGTTTGGTTTCTCACCAGAACCTGCGAACGGACCGAAAGTTTGCGCAAACTTTAGAAGCCCCATTGAAGTCTATGGGACTCGAACGTTCGAAATCAATAGTGCTAATTTTAAAGGCTAATATGCAAGTTATTGTCCTAAAAAGGGTTTAGGGACCCGGGTCCTGCCCCAGGGGACATGTATCAATGCAAAAAAAAGTTTTTAAAAAAGGTCATTTTTTCGTGAGCAGTGAATTTAATGATGCTTAAAGTGAAAAAAAAAAGTGAAATATTCCTTTAAATATCGTACCTGGGGGGTGTCTATAGTATGCCTGTAAAGTGGCGCGTGTTTCCCGTGCTTAGAACAGTCCCTGCACAAAATGACATTTTTAAAGGAATAAAAGTCATTTATAACTGCTTGCGGCTTTAATGTAATGTCGGGTCCCGGCAATATGGATGAAAATCAGTGAGACAAACAGCATGGGTACTCCCCCACCCCCCAGTCCATTACCAGGCCCTTTGGGTCTTGCATGGATATTAAGGGAAACACCGCACCCAAATTAAAAAAAGGAAAGGCGTGGGGACCCCAAGCCCTGTATACTCTGAACAGCAGTATAAAGGCAGTGCAAACAAGACAGGGACTGTAGGTTTGTTGTTAAGTAGAATCTGTTTGCAATTTTGAACTGGTACATTTTTAAAGTGTAGCTCCAGCCAAAAAAATCTATTTTTAAGCTTTTTGGAAAACATAGGGAAGGCATATCACCCCTGTAACATTTGTTTTGCTGTCTGTGCACCTCTTCAGAAGATTTCACCTCACGTTCTGTCCCAATGACAAATGTTTTTTGAAAATTTGGGGTTTTAGTGAAACAAGGATTGGTGATAAAGCATCAGTGAAGAGGAGACACGTTTTTCCCATATTAACTCTTACAGGAGAGAATTTCCCTTCCTAGGGGTAGATTTAATCTCACTTCCTGTTGTCTCCTTCCGTTTGCAAGTCGTTTGTAAGTTGGATGTTTGAAAGTAGGGACCTGCCCTATATACTCTGCAGAAATTGGGGCCTTAGGTGTTGGTGTTGCCACAACACTGTAAGCCCTCACAGTTACTCTTGGTGGGCACAGGAACGATCTCTGCTGTGAAATATTAGTTCAAGAATTGTAATTACATGCCATTGTTGAACAGTGGTAGAAATATTGGGACTTTGGTGGTAATGGTGCTGGTGCCACAACACTAAGTCCTCACAGTTACTCTTGGTGGGTGCTGGAACGGGCCCTGCTGTGAAATATTATATCAAGAATTGTAATTACATGCACCTGTTGAACAGGGGCAGAAAAATTGGGCCTGTGGTGGTGGTGGTATTGCCACAACACTGTAAGCCCTCACAGTTACTCTTGGTGGGCGCAGGAATGGGCCCTGCTGTGAAATATTAGATCAAGAATTGTAATTACATGTCCCTGTTGAACAGGTGCAGAAATATTGGGCCTTAGGCACTGGTGCCACAACACTGCAACCCCTTACAGATGCTAGTGCCCAGAACCAAAAATGTTCTTACAAGCTATCAGCATGAAAATTGAGGAGGAAGAGGATTGTGACTCAACATAACAGGATAGTCACTCAGCATCAGCATAGGCAGTCTTGAAGGGATCTCACATTAAAAAAAAAAATCAATCGGTTACATCAGCATCAGGTGCTTGGTAGCTGGTGAGCCAAGACTGATTCGTTTTTATGAAGATCAGCCGATCGACCGATTTGGTGGACAGGCGCACCCTGTGATCGGTTACAAAGCCTCCAGCAGCAATGAATGTGCGTTCCGAAAGAACGCTGGATGCAGGACAGGCCAGTAGCTCAATTGAATACTGTGCAAGCTCTGGCCAGTGATCCATCCTCAAGACCCAGGAACCCAGAGGATTTTCGGTGGGAAAGGTGTCCAAGTCTGATCTTGCCCCTAGGTAATCCTGCACCATGTGAATCAGACACTGGCGATGGTTGCTGGAACCGATCAGACCTTGGGGCTGCGGACTAAAAAATTGTCTGAACGCATCGGTCAGACAGCCACCTTCTCCACCGCTCCTTTTGTGACTGACCGAAGCCTCAGCAACACGTTGTAAAGGAGGACCAGGAAATTGTAACCTCCCAGGCTCTGGAAATGCATTGCACAAACCTTTCTGCAAGGCCTCCCAAAGATGTTTCATCCTCTGCTCCCTCTGTGATGGCAAGATAAGGTCCGCAACCTTACCCTTGTAACGTGGATCAAGGAGAGTTGCCAGCCAGTAATCATCCCTCCCCTTGATACCACGAATACAAGGATCCTTCCGCAGGCTTTGCAGGATCAGGGAGGCCATGCAGGGTAGGTTTGCTGAGGTATTCGGTCCAGAGTCCACTGGGTCACTAAGGATGACATGATCCGCAGCCACCTCCTCCCAGCTACGTACAAGTCCATGGGTTTCTTCGGACTGTAAATGATCCCTTGAAGACTGCTGCTGATGCTGAGTGCCAGGCTCCACCTCCATGCTGACACAATCCTCCTCCTCGTCCTCTTCCTGTGTGATTGGTGGGCACGCAGGAACACTGTCTGGATAAAGGGGGCCTTGAGAGCTAAGGAAGTCCTCCTCTTCCCGCCTCTGTTCTGCCCCAAGTGCCCTGTCCATTATTCCACGTAGCGTGTGCTCCAACAGGTGGACAAGAGGGACAGTGTCACTGATGCATGCACTGTCACTGCTCACCATCCTCGTGGCCTCCTCAAATGGTGACAGGACAGTGCATGCATCCCTGATCATAGCCCACTGGTGCGGGGAAAAAAAACAAGGTCCCCTGACCCTGTCCTGGTGCCATAGTCACACAGGTACTCATTGATGGCCCTCTGCTGCATGTGCAGCCCCTGCAGCATGGCCAACGTTGAGTTCCACCTGGTGGGCATGTCACAGATTAGGCGGTTCTTGGGCAGGTTAAATTTCTTTTGGAGGTTTGCCACCCGAGCACTGGCATTATATGACCTGCGGAAATGCACACAGACTTTCCTGGCCCGCCTCAGGACATCCTGTAAGCCCAGGTACCTGCCCAAGAACCGCTGCACCATCAAGTTAAGGACGTGAGTCAAATAGGGCACATGGGTCAGTTTTTCCTCGTCGGAGGGCGGAGAGGAGGTTGGTGCCATTGTCGCAAACCACCATACCTGCCTTAAGCTTGCGTGGCGTCAACCACCTCTGAACCTGCCCCTGCACAGCTGACAGAATTTCTGCCCCAGTGTGGCTCCTGTACCTCAAGCACTCCAGCTCAAGCACCACATGGCATCTTTTTGCCTGCATGCTTGCGTAGCCCCTTGAATGCTTACGGAGCACCGCTGGTTCCGAGGACAAATCAGCACAGGAAGAGGCCATGGAGGAAGAAGAGAAGGGGGTGGAGGAGAGAGGTGTGACAGAATCACCACTAGTAGAATTTTGGAGGCGTGGTGGCTGAACAACCTCTAACACTACTGCACCCTGTCCTGCATCCTTCCCAGCTGCCAGAAGAGTCACCCAGTGCGCGGTGAAAGATAGGTAATGTCCCTGTCCATGCCTGCTGGACTATGAGTCAGTGGTAATATGCACCTTACCGCTGACCGCCCTGTCCAGCGAGGCCAAGACATTGCCTTCCACATGCTGGTAGAGAGCCAGAATCACCTTCTGTGAGAAAAAGTGGCGTTTGGGAACCTGCCACTGAGGAACCGCACATTCCACAAACTCACTGAAGGGGGCAGAGTTTACCAACTGAAAATGTAGCAGTTGAAGTGCTAGCAATTTAGCCAAGCTAGCATTCAACCACTGGGCATGTGGATGGCTGGGAGCGGTGCAGCAGCTGGGGCAGGGAAATTTGCCTGGTACAATCTGACGTTGGTGTACCGATAGCAGATTGCCCGCAAGTACTTGGCTGTGACACACCTAATTCTACACCTTCATTCCTCTCAGTGCAGGTTTCAGAGAGGACTGAAGGTATAGTGGGGTTGGAGATCCCAGCTGATGAGGAGCAAGGAGAGGTCCGCTTTGTTCTTTGGTGTGGGTCTTTTAGGTACGCTTGCCAACGAACTGCATGGCAGGTCGACATATGTCTGGTCAAGCATGTGGTGCCCAAGCGGGTGATGTTTTGGCCACGCGAGATACACTTGAGACATATGTTGCAAATAGCAGCGGTGGGATCTGATGCACTCGTCTCAAAAAAGGCCCACACCAAACAACTTTTGGAATAACGCACAGAGACAGCAGCGCCCTGCACATGCGGAGCTCGGCGGTGTGATGCAGTCGGTGTGCTACCCTTAACCTGGCCCCTGGAGGGTAGCCTGCCTCGTTGGAGATGTGCCTCCTCCTCCTCCCCTTTCCTATCAGGCACCCACATGGAGTCAGTGACCTCATCATCCCCTCCCTCCTCATTACTGGAGCAAAGCTAGCAGTATGCTGGAGCTGGGGGAACATGACTGCCAGATTGCTATACTTCTTAGGCACCCCCTCTCTCTGGGCTTACGTTACTGCCTTCCTCTAGCTGGGTACCATCATCGGAGCCTTCAAAACATCCTCCTGGAGCATGTACCCAACACTGTGGTCAAACAGTTTGGGGGACTCCTCAGGAGCACATGGTGGGGCTAGGGAAGGAGTGACTGATGCCATTGAGCCGAGGGAAGAGGCCGCGTTGGCAGCTGCTTTGCCAGACAAAGTACCCTGAGCCTGGGTGAGAGAGGATGAGGACAGCTTGGTCATCCACTCTACCAAGTCTTTGGCATGTTGCTGCTCAACAAGGCCAGCTGACGAAAAAAGGACAAGCTTGTTCCACGGCCACGTGCTGATGAGGATGCACCGTGTCCATGACCAGCACTGTTGCCTCTAGACACAGAGTCTGCTTGCCCTCTTTTATTGGCTTGTGACTGTCTGCCTCTCCTTGTTGGCCTTCCAGACATACTAATGGCCTGCAGTGAGATGTAGCTGCACAAAGCTGGGATGTATATATATATATATACTGATACCACAGCTAGCAGAATCAACTGCCTGCCTGTGGTACTAATAGGATCAGAAGAACACCATCAATTTTCTTCAGGTAGCTTTAGGTGCACACTGTGCAGAGGACACAGTACACTAACTGTAAATACTGTAGCTGTCTGCCTATGGTATTAATAGGAGCAGAACAACTGCAATTGTCTTCAGGTAGCTTTAGGTGCACACTGTGCAGAGGACGCAGTACACTAACTGTAAATACTGCAGCTGCCTGCCTGTGGTACTAATAGGATCAGAAGAACACCACCAATTTTCTTCAGGTAGCGTTAGGTGCACACTGTGCAGAGGACACAGTACACTAACTGGAAATAGGGTAGCTGCCTGCCTGTGGTATTAATAGGAGCAGAACAACAGCAGTTCTCTTCAGGTAGCTTTAGGTGCACACTGTGCAGAGGACGCACTACACTAACTTGTAAATACTGCAGCTGTCTGCAGTACTAATAGGATCAGAAGAACACCATCAATTTTCTTTGGGTCGCTTTAGGTGCACACTGTGCAGAGGACGCACTACACTAACTTGTAAATACTGCAGCTGTCTGTGGTACTAATAGGATCAGAAGAACTCCATCAATTTTCTTTGGGTAGCTTTAGGTGCACACAGTGCAGAGGAAGCACTACACTAACTTGTAAATACTACAGCTGCCTGCGGTACTAATAGGATCAGAAGAACACCATCAATTTTCTTCAGGTAGCTTTAGGTGCACACTGTGCAGAGGACACACTACACTAACTGTAAATACTGTAGCTAATAGGACTAATAGGATCAGAAGAACACTAGCCATTTTCTTCCGGTAGCTGTAAGTTCTGTAAAAACACCTGCCTGCCTGTCAGTAGGAAGAGAATAACAGGAATGGATCTAGCTAAACTGAATATAGTGTATATATATATATACTGTATATATATATATATATATATATATATATATATATATATATATATATATATATATACACACAACACCTAGGATGCATATATATATATATATATATATATATATATATATATATATATATGTATATATATACACACACACACAATACACTGTAAGTGCAGCTAACTGACTTGCCTGCCTACTCTATCGAACTTAAATCAAATGACACTATCTCTCTCAACGCCAAAACACACTACACAGGGCCGATGTGCAGGTGGCCTTATATAGTGTAGGGCGTGTACTAAGCCCCCTGAGCCATAATTGGCCAAAGCCACCCTGGCTTTGGCCAATTATGGCTCTCTGTACAGATGGCGCTGTAGTTGGCCAAGCATGTGGGTCATAGTGCATGCTTGGCCAATCATCAGCCAGCAATGCACTGCAATGCCACAGTTGAATTATGGGCTGTGACGCGCCACTCGAATTTGGCGCGAATGGTCCATATCATTTGCAATTCGACAAACGGTCGAACATGCGATGTTCAAGTCGAACATGGGTTCAACTCGAACTCGAAGCTCATCCCTAGTCCCGAACATACTGTTCCTCCAAGTCCTGCACCAGCTTCTCAAGCTCCTCCCTCTGCCCTGAGGACTGTCTCTTAACCTTTGTGATTTCTGCAATTAGTAGTCCCCTCAAGTGGGCAGCACAGTGGTGTAGTGAGTAGCACTCTTGCCTAGCAGTAAGAAGGGTCGCTGGTTCAAATCCCAACCACGACACTGCCTGCCTGGAGTTTGCATGTTCTCCCTGTGCCTGCGTGGGTTTCCTCTGGGTACTCCGGTTTCCTCCCACACTCCAAAGACATGCTGATAGGTTAATTGGCTTCTGTCCAAAATTGGCCCTAGTATATGAATGTTAGAGACCTTGGATTGTGGGCTCCTTGAGGGTAGGGATCGATGTGAGTGTGTGATATATGTGTGGAGCGCTGCGTAAAAATTGACACAGCGCTATATGGGTACCTTAAATAAGAATAGGGATAGTTGTAGACACGCACCCACACTTGCTCAGGTTGAACTTGATGGACTGGTGTCTTTATTCAACCTTACTAACTATGTAAGTGGGCCTTAAAAGCTTCCTGATAGCAGATTGCCCGCAGCTTTTAAGGTCGAAGGGGAATCCGTAAATTCCTGCCTGGCTAGGAATTCCCGCATGCTCTGCTCCAGCTCCAGCTCTACAGGAGAAAGAAATAGCTTCAGCCAGAAGGCATTAAATTTCCAGTTTGCCCTAGGCAACCCAGACAGTGGAGCCACAATCAAGTTAATCACCATGTGGGAGTGGTCAGACACACTTCGCAGTTTGTATATCGCCCCCGAGATGGATGGGAGCATGGCAGGGTTACAGACTGCTAAATCAATCCTGGATAACGTTCCATATATTTTGGAGAAACAGGAGAACTGTCTCTACAAAGGATTCCTGTGTCTCCAAACATCCACCCAACCCACCTCACTGAGTAACCTCAGCAATGGCGACTCCCTCGATGAGGCAGACCCCCCCAAACTTGGGTGCCTGTCCATGGAGGGACTCAGCCTGAAATTGAAATCTCCAACTATCAGTAATGGCAGATCCGGCCTACTCACCAAATAGGTCAACAGAGTCCGGAGCACCACCATCGCGAACGGAGGAGGAATATATATGCATGCCAAAATACAGTGTAGCAACCCAATGCGACAATGCAAGAAAATATTTCGCCCTTCAGAATCTATACATGTGTCAAACTCCTGGAAATCTATAGCACTATGCACCAGCACACTCACCCCCCTAGAGAAGGAGGTGTGTGTGGAATGATACACTTTTCCCGCCCAGGAGTACTTTAAACAGATCTGAGTTTCCAAAGTCACGTGTGTTTCCTGGAAACACAATATGGCTGGGTGAAACTTTTTTAAGCAAGTGGAGATCATTATCAGTTTAAGTGGGAAACCTAGCCCCCTAACGTTCCAAGACACCACATGTATTTCAGCCATTTGGAAGCATAATATCTGGGAACACCAGGGTGTGATCAATTTTTCTTTATCAGACATACAGTATATACTCGAGTATAAGCCGAGTTTTTCATCCCATTTTTTAGGCTGAAAACCCCCCCTCGACTTATACTCGAGTGAATCGTACCATTCTTTTTCGTACATCACGGGACACAGAGCCACAGTATTTACTGAATGGGTTCTATAGGCACCAATAGATGATGGACACTGGCACACCGTAGACAGGAAGTTTAGCCCCCTATATAACCCCTCTCCTTACTGGGACAACCTCAGTTTTTTCGCCAGTGTCTAAGGTGTTGGTCACGAGTAAAGATGTGCTCTGCTGAGCTCCGCTGGAGAAATCTTTGCTGGGGCAGGCCATGCAACCAGATCCATTCAAAGTGCCTTTTCCAGGCCGAATTGAAGGGTACCCGGGCCTCGTGTCCGAAGAAGCGAGGTTTTGCCTGTAACGCTTCTCTTTTTAGAGAGTTGGACCCCCCCGGGATCCAGTATTTGTTTTTTTCAGCCATATTTTCCTGGCGGGGGGCTTTACAGGCCCAGGAGTGTGGATCCCCTGATAACAAGGGGCACCGGTTCCTGAAGGTTTTTAATGGAGCCCACCATGAGTGGTGAAGATTGGGTCTGTTACCACAGAATCCTGCAGCTGGATAAGGTAAGGGAGATTCCTATGGAATTTTTCTAATTCTTGTGGATTTTCTCCTTTAAGTAAAAGTTGCTATGCCTAAAGTTGCCACCGGGGGCTGTCAAGAGCACATACCTGATTCCATGCTTGTCAGTCTCGTCTCTGTGTCACAAGCCGGACACTTCCTCTGAGCCCATGCTCCAGGTAGGATGTGGGAAGGGGTTTTTTTTTCTTTCCAGGAATGTCCCCCCACAGCTTCCTTCAGACTAGAGGCCATGTGTTAGTGGCGGTATGCCGCACCACCTCCCGCTCTTCATCCACCGGTCCTTCTCTCTCCTCCACCCCAGCCTCTCCTCCATGTGCGATCCAATCGGATCTGAGCTCTGGGCTTGCGTGGGAAAAGCGGTCTTTTTAAAAAAAAAAAGACGGGGGGGTGGAAGGGGTGGTCGGAGGAGGGGGGGGCGGAGCATTAGAGTGACGTTGGCTTGGTTTAACTCCCACAACGCAGGCTATACAAGGCTATAAAGGTGCACTTTTTGCAGGTGCACACAGCTCAAGGAGGGACACAGAGCAGATGGATGGCATATGAGTGTGGGTGACACAGGCATTCCCAGGCAACATTTACTTAGCATCAGACTGAGCCTTGATAGCAGCGGCAATTGCTGGACTATTTTGCAAAGCGGTGGGTGCATTTCTGGTAGTACCTCTGCATTTGTGCTTAGCACTATGGGCAGAAGGGGAGGTACAAATACCCCGAAAAATAGGGGCTCAAAGGGATCTCCCTCAGGCTCTGAGGACCCCTCTCTGCAACGCCATCTCCCCCTGAAAGACCTAGGGAGGCTGGTCAGAGTAAGCCATCGGGGTCAGGGGCTGCAACTGCTTCTGGTATTTCAGCCCCTGTATATATTACTCATGAGGTTTTTTCCCCAACCATAAGTGGATTAGAGGAAAGATTAATGGCCTTAATCGCATCTTCACAAAGTGGAAGAAAACGCATTAGGTCCCCTTCTACCACCCAGGACCCTCAAACAGAGGAACTTTGGGAAAGGGGAGACAATCCCCCTCAGAGGACCGGGATGAGACTGATGACTCCTCATCTAAGGAATAAAGTGGGGAAGGACCCTCTTCAGCTTCACAGGCTGAGAAATTACTGGTGCAATCTCTTACTAAAATGGTCCGCTCCACATTTAAGTTACCCGTATCTGAGTCGGTTGAAAAACCCACGTCTTGTTTGGGTTGACTGAAGCCTCCTCAAGCTGCGCATGCTTTTCCTGTTCATTCCTTGCTGGAAAAGCTTATTTATCCTAAAAAGTTTTCAACACTTTATCCTATGGAGGAAAAATTCACAAAGATGTGGGGTATACCAGCAATTGACGCCGCTATATCCTCTGTGAATAAAAGTTTGACTTGTCCTGTTGACAACGCGCAAATGCTTAGGGATCCAACCGATAAAAAATTGGAATTCCTGTTAAAAACAGTTTTTCCTTGGCAGGTTCAGTAGCTCAACCTGAAGTGGCAGCAATTGGGGTATGTCAATCCTTGAAAGATTACTTGAAGCAAGGTTTTCCCTGAACAGCAGGCCCAGGAGTTAGCCAACCTGCTTTGTGTTTTGCAGTTGACGAAATCAGAGATTCTATCCTTCAGACCTCTCGCCTTACGCTTGGTTTGGTGCATATGCGTAGAATCTTATGGTTGAAAAATTGGTCAGCCGAAACGCCATGCAAAAACATACCTAGCCCTAAAGGCGCCAATAGTGCGTCAGAGTCTCAGTTTGTGGTTGTTACCCGAGGATCTGCGGAAAGGGAAATCCTTTTTATCAGTTACCTGGAAGGTGGTAACAACAGATGCCAGCCTTTAGGGTTGGGGAGCAGTTCTGGAAGAAACGACTGTCCAAGGGAGATGGTCTAAAACTGAGAGAACCTTACCCATCAACATTCTAGAGATTCGGGCGGCGTACCTAGCCCTAAAGGCCTGGACATGCAGGTTGCAGGGTTGTCCTGTCAGGATCCAATCCGACAATGCCACAGCAGTGGCTTATATCAATCACCAGGAGTTGTGCAGCCCAAGGAGAGGTAAACTAGATCCTAATCTGGGCAGAAAAGCATGTGCCGTGCATATCGGCAATCTTCATTCCAGGGGTAGAGAACTGGCAGGCGGACTACTTAAGTCGCCAGCAGTTGTTCCCAGAGGAATGGTCTCTTCACCTCGACATCTTCCTGGCTATATGCCAAAGATGGGGTATCCCGGACGTAGATCTGTTTGCGTCCAGGTTCAACAACAAGATCAACAACTTTGTGTCAAGAACAAGAGATCCACTTGCATGGGCGACAGATGCGTTGGTGACTCCGTGGGATCAGTTCTCACTGATTTATGCATTCCCTCCTATTCTGCTGCTATCTTGACTTCTTCCCAGGATCAAGCAGGAAAAGAAGTCGGTGCCTCTGGTGGCCCCAGCGTGGCCCAGAAGATCTTGGTATGCAGAAATAGTAAATATGGCGGTAGGGCCCCCATGGAACCTACCACCACGTCAAGACCGGCTATCGCAGGGACTAGTGTTCCATCCTAATACATGAACAAAACTGTTCAAGATAAAAATCATGCGCTGAGCACTTATAAATACAGGAACAAACATCAGATCGGTACCTTGGTTTTGAAGTACAATGTCATATACAGTCACGATAAGGTAAATGATGCACTTAGAAGCTAAAAAGCTGGAAACAGAGCAAATACAACCAGTCTCAATACAAAAAATATATGTATTGCAGCAAAAAGGTACAAAGTTTTTTAGAAGATGGACTTACTATATTGGGTATAGCTGAGTCTATGAGCAGGAGCATATAGATAACAATAGTGGCTTCGTAGTAAACAGTCCTTTATAGATCTAGCTATATGACATTGTACTTCAAAACCAAGGTACCGATCTGATGTTCGTTCCTGTATTTATAAGTGCTCAGCGCATGATTTTTATCTTGAACAGTTTTGTTTATGTATTAGTTATGAGTTTCTAATGGCATTGTATCTCATTTCAGATAGAGAAACATATTCTCTTATCTGTCTCGTTTGTGAACCTTGGCCGTGTCCTGAGGAAGCCTTGCGGCGAAACGCGTAGACATACAAGGGCTCACTGCACAATAAACATAAATGCCAGAGTGAGAAATACGGTAAGTAATGTTCCTCTATCTCTAGACTTAAGGAGCATTTAATCCTTGCAGTGTAGATGGGCTTCACTGAAAGGTTTTTTTTCATACCCTAGAGTTTGGCTTTAAATGTTATCTTTTTGATCCCTTTTGATCCCTTGCATACAACCCAGCTCTTGAAGGGATCAAAATGATAATCAAAGATTTACAACCCATTATAACAGAGGATGAAACTCTGAAAGGAATATTCCAACAACCCCCATTATTGGCTTTCAGACAACCACCCAACCTCAGACACAAACTAATCAGCAGGAAACTTCACTCTGATTATGAAGTCACAAATAATGGTAGCAAACCCTGCAATAAAAAACGCTGCAAACTATGCAACCAGATAAATCTATCCAAAAGTGTTACACACACAAATGGGACCTTCAATATCATGGGATCTTACAGCTGTACCTCAAGTAATGTTGTGTACCTCATCCAATGCAAAAGGTGCAGCAAAGGATCTTATGTTGGTGAAACAGGACAGAAGTTGCAAGCGAGGATGAATTTGCACAGACATACCATCAAAGAACATAAAGAAGACAGTTTATGCACACCTGTGGGACATCATTTCTCACAATCGGACCACACTATAGAAGACCTCAATGTCTTAGTTCTTAAAGGGAATTTCAGAACTATCCAGGAAAGGAAAACGTTTGAACTAAGAATGATACTTCATTTTGACACGAAGAATAATGGCCTGAATTTAGATATTGGTTTCCTTACACATTATGCTAAAGTTTTACGACCGCTCTGTGACTAGTATCCCCCCCCCTGCATTCCCCCCTAGCTCTCCCTCTGTCTTATCTCACTAACTCTTCTGCTGCTATCTTTATTACCATTGATTTGTATGTGTTTGGTTTTCTCTTTTTTTTTTTTTTTTGTTTTTTTCTTCTTCTTTAACATTCTGCTTAAAAATTTGTGAATCAGTACTGCTTGGACCTTGAAGAAGGGGACATACCCCGAAAGCTTGTCCTGAAAAATTGTATGTTAGTGCAAATAAAAAAAGTATCACGGACAGTACTCAATTTTCTCTCCATGGTTTACCCTAAGCTAATTTTTATATGACTCTTTTATATGACTTTTCTTTTACACTGTTATTACTGTATTAAATGTAGAGATTTGTAGATTAGCTACTCAAGGCAAAGTAGATTAGCTACTACAGTGATTCTGCCACTGTTTAACAGGTGTTAAGATAAGATATCAATTAGACAGGGAATGCCGGGCAACTCATAGGGAGAGATTTGCTAAACCATATATATATATATATATATATATATATATATATATATATATATATATATATATATATATATATATATCATTGTACTGATATGAAGACTGGACAACCCACTCCTATTTTCACAGTATTTACTGTTCACCCACAATGCATGCGGACATGCTCACATCTATTATAGTATACATATGGCACATTTATTAATGAATGCAGTTTGTTAATTAAATAGAGTGCTCTGTATTATCAGAACCTTATGGGGAATTGAAACATTTCCTAATATCACTGGGGTCCACATCGGTTTGCTATTTTGAATGCATTTTTCATGCAGGAACAAGGCCACATACAGTGTACAAAGATATCACTAAAGGTGACTGTAAAAAAACTGCTAAAACTAAATATGCTATTGTAAGTGCTGTGCAGAGGAAATCACATAGACAGAGACATACATAGTTACATAGTTACATAGTTGGTGAGGTTGAAAAAAAAGACATCAAGTCCAACCTATGTGTGTGATTATATGTCAGTATTACATTGTATATCCCTGTATGTTGCAGTCGTTCAGGTGCTTATCTAATAGTTTCTTGAAACTATCAATGCCCCCCGCTGAGACCACCGCCTGTGGAAGGGAATTCCACATCCTTGACGCTCTTACAGTAAAGAACCTCCTACGTAGTTTAAGGTTAAACCTCTTTTCTTCTAATTTTAATGAATGGCCACGAGTCTTGTTAAACTCCCTTCTGTGGAAAAGTTTTATCCCTATTTTGGGGTCACCAACATGGTATTTGTATATTGAAATCATATCCCCTCTCAAGTGTCTCTTCTCCAGAGAAAATAAGTTCAGTGCTCGCAACCTTTCCTCATAACTAATATCCTCCAGACCCTTTATTAGCTTTGTTGCAATTCTTTGTACTCATTCCATTTCCAATACATCCTTCCTGAGGACTGGTGCCCAGAACTGGACAGCATACTCTAGGTGCGGCCGGACCATTATAATAGAATGCAAGTGCAGGTTTTGACCACAGCAAGCATGCAGACATGATATCATACACTGCTGCTTGAATATGGAGGGTTCATTAATCAATAGGATGACATACACTGCCTTGTGTTTTTCCAGCAGCATAATTCAGATTTCATACCTTAGACAGCAAATGTGCTGCTTGTTTTATATTCTTAGCTTATTTTAAGTTTGAAAATGTGTGAATACATTTCCTATAGTATAACTAAATGTCAAACCTTTTTTTTTTAATTATTTTTAGATTTTGATAAAGTGGTAAACTGTTAGAATCCATGCCAAACTAGAGAGGACATCTTTCAATAGGGATACTTGTTATGCTGACAGCTGTCATGGAGATATCCCTCATATTGGAAAAAATTCCTGTTGAGTCTATAGGACAGAAAGTGAAAGGAAATCTCCCTTGAACTGAAGGTATGATCTTTATTGCAAACATATATACCGTAGGTCCAGCTTAACACAATGTAACTATGTATATATCACACCTCATGGGCTGCTGGGAACCTGACATTAACTATAGTAGTCGGCGCTACTGCAGTGATAGCTGTGATCTACTAGGTCAGGTGTGATCTGCTTCCCCTCTACGCACATGTAAGGGCACCCATTTAATGGTGGTTCCCGCCATGTTGACTGTGTACCTGCCCTGCTTCTGCATGCATGGAATAGCCACCTGTGACAGACTCACCCGAGACAGAGGCTATTGGACGGGACTGAACGCAAGCCTCTTGCCCACCGATTATGGGCCCTGGCATTTGGGGGAATGGTGCTCTCTGTGAGCTGTGTGCCTGCGGACCCTGGGGTTGATGTTACTTTAGATTCAGCTCCATGTCCCCCCAAAACACACAGACTCTGGGAACCCTTTGTATGCCATATTAGAATGGTGACTGATTCATACCGTTGGGACTCCTACTGTTAAATGCTAATGTCATCAATTCCAGCTAGCTACCTGTCTGTTGTCTGCTATAATGTGTTTATTGTAAATAAGTCTAGTGTGGCTCTAAGAGTCTTTTCACCCATTGTTTTTTGTGTTAATTAACTCTGTTACTGTGTGAAGCTCGGTGACCACAAGTCTGGGCAAAAGGTCATGTCTCAGTCACCTAGGCTGTATAAAGGATTAGATAATTAGCTCATGTTAATTAGGTTACAGTTGTATTGTTAGAGGAGGTTTCAATGGCATATAAAGTCTTGTAATTTTGATTCTAAAAAAAACAGTCCATGTTAGCATCTAAGCAAGTCTTACCTTGTTTTATGCTTGAGAGCGGTTGGAATATCTGATATCTGTATCCAGACTACAAGGAAGTGGTATACTGACGGAAGCACTCAAGCAGAGTGTGGGACGTTCCGTGACACCACCTATTTGTGGTTTGAAGAAACTCTGCCATATTGTGTAATACTTCTCCTTCTGGCCAGAGAACCAAATCCATTGTATTCCCAGCCACAGGCCTGTTACCAGGAATAAATAAATGTCCAGTTCAGTTGCATTTTAAACACTTTACTGCACAAATCAATCACCAGTTCAGTACATTTCTCACACTGTCACTTTGAAACTTAGCATCCAGTATATGGACTTCAGCAGAAGTCTGAAGCACAGTACCTCCAAAACATGACTTCCTGAACAGCAGTCCTTCAAGTGCAGTCCAGAACACTAATTCACAGAACCATTGGAATCATCTTTCCAGATATTATCAAACTCTTTCTCGGACGTTTCGCCCACAGGGTGTACCGCCCTACCACACAAAGGGTGCTCATCAAATAGGCCCCAAGGCTGTCATAAACCAAGTCACAGAACCAGCTTGATGAAAGTCAAAGTTCATGAGGTTTTCTTTCTTTACCCATGGATGCCTCCTCTAGATACCCCAGTTGTTCAACCCTGCAGAGGCCTTTCTCTCTCTGTGGTACACACGGTTACATCATGCTGGTAAGGAGTGCCCTGTTCCCAACTAACCTAGGCCCTACCCACAGCCTACATATAAAAAGGCATTGCATATAAAAAGGCACCGAATATAAAAAGGTACTACCTCTTCCCACTACATCACCACAAGCAGGGCAACAATTAAAGGCGCTAACACAGGGGTCTTCAAACTGCGGCCCTCCAGGTGTTCAGGAACTACAATTCCCATCATGCCTAGTCATGTCTGCGAATGTCAGAGTTTTACAATGCCTCATGGGATGTGTAGTTCTGCAACAGCTGGAGGGCCATAGTTTGAGGATCCCTGCGCTAACACATGACAACATCTCCCCCATATTTAAAGATGCCCCATGCCTTATTAGGGAAATTGGCTTGCAAAAACCCAACAGATTAACAGCTGTAAAGCAAAACTTTTTTCTAGAAAATAATGAAAACTATTTTAAGCATAAAAATATATTACACCTGGCACAAAACGTAAGTAGTTGCAAATAAATAATGGCATTACACACATGGCATATACACACTCAGTAAAGAAACCTTTATCCACGCTCCTATATCAAAGGAGACTGGATTCCCCCCCGAAACACTTTTTGTTCCATTACCATATATACAGAAACTAGAGAACGCTTTTTCCAGAGGTAACACAGGGGATCAGGATAATACTGCCACTCCCCAGTCTCTGGATGCTGGCAATGCACATAATAGGGTATGTCAACACTATTAGGGCCTTGCCGCCACCACCACCATCTTGTCCAGGTAAATGTGGCTTCTGTTATATAACTCTATAAAGCAGTGGTAAAACTTTTTAGTGAGCAACAAATCCCCTTTCCAAGACCGCTGAGTGTCAGACACCCCTAAATGTTCCCACACAGCTTTCTCAAAAATGTTTATGATGCTCCATTTCCAGTAACTCAGAAACATAAGGAAGCTTAAAGCCATACAGTTTTTGCATGTAGTGCACCAAAGCTTGGTGGAACCGGGACAGCCATGTCAGTCGCCATCTCCGCCCATGTCCAAAGGCAGATAAAGGGCAAGCCACTGCCCCAAGACTGTCTTGGGCCCTAATTCTTCAGCTCTTTCCTTTACTATGATGAAGAGACATTGCTTAACACAAGAGCCATAAACCCCTCTCTTGACAATGGCTCTTCTCTTCAGCCCCTCTACACTCTAGGGCACTCACCGACACACAAGCCAACTCAGCATGGTGCTAGACAGGTGTGTATGCAGCTGCAGCATGAAAACTGCAATTATAGGAGACTAGCGGCTGGAAAATCGATAAGTCCGCTGTCCAGAAACCCCCTCAACATAACAAATGTCCTTCTCTGCTGCTCTGAGCCGGTTCACACTATGCGGTGCTGGAACTGCATGTGAGTTTGAACAGGAATTGCACCACATTCCTGTTCAAATCACATGTGATTCTTCAGCAGTGCGACTTGAGCCATTCATTCTGTATCAAATCTGCACCAAAGTGGTGCAGGACCCTTTTTTTTTTTGGCGGCCCCTGAATCAATTCTGCAAATCACACTACGTTTTGCAAACCGATTTCAGGGTGTCGTTACCTTAACATACACACCTGTAGCGGTTCACATGAACGGGGTGTGATTTGGATGTGGTGTGGAATATGCACAGAATTTGTTGCGAATTCACAGCACAAAAGTGTGAACTGGCACTAAGGCGCTTTCACACTGAGGCGCTTACAGGCGCTACGGCGCTAAAAATAGCGCCTGCATAGCGCCTGTAAAGAGCCTCTCCTCTCACTCCAGTGTGAACGCCGGAGTGCTTGAAATCAATAGGCAGCACCGCTGCTTTGCGGGTGGTTTTAACTCTTTTTCGTCCTCTAGCCGGGGTTAAAAGCACCCCGTTAGCGGCCAAATAGCACCGTTAAAATGACGGTAAACTGCCGCTAAAAATAAGGGCGCTTTACCGCCGACACCCCCAACGCCTCAGTGTGAAAGCAGCCTTAGTCTCGTACTGTAAAAAACTGCTGCACATGGATTGTTTTTCAGAGGTATTAGATGGGCAGTGAGGATATGTTGCCTCCTCGCCACCTATTTTAACCCCCTAAAAGCTGCATCACCCTCACTGCAACTATGGTTGTGGGAAAGTTGCAGCACAGACTCTTATTTGATTTGGTTGCATTTGGTAAGCAGTAGTGCCCGCCAAATGCAACTGGTGATATAATTCTTGCCGCAGTCATGAATGAAAGCATCGTGGCTCCAGCATGTGTACATCCCCCAGCTACTGCCTTGTTAGAAATTCACTCAAGCTGCTGCATTACAAAATGCTGTGCTTTCTTTTTTAACCACTTGCCAACCGTATACTGTATATATATATATATGTTAGTGGAGCAGCTCTCCCGCACAGTATCACGTGCCTAGTACATGATCCTGCACTTCCAGGTCTGGAAGTGCAGCACACACGCCGCTCTCAATCCACTCCCACTGTGAGTGGACACAGAGGGAGCCAATCAGCAGGTCCGGCGGACTTGATATCCACTGGCACCTGCGATCGCTTGGGACACTAGCAGAACAGCAGTCTGCCTATGTAAATAAGACAGACTGCCATTCTGTCAGTAGGGAAGGTATTGATCCTGTGTTCCCGCAAAACAGGAACATGGACCAATGCCTTCCCCTAGTAAAAGCACCTCCCACACAGTAACCAAGCACAGGCTAGGCACACAGTTAACAAGCACTCCCTAGACACACAGTTAACCCCCGAGTATCATTAGTACAGTGACAGTGCATGCTTTTAGCACTAATCACTGTATTTGTGTCACTGGACCCCACAAAGTGTCACTTAGTGGCCGATGTGTCTGCCACAATGTCACAGTCTCTCTATAAGTCGCTGATCGCCGTCATTACTAGTAAAAATAAATAAATAAATAAATAAAAATTCCATAAATATATCCCATAGTTTGTAGATGCAATAACTTTTGCGTAAACCAATATACACTTATTGGGATTTTTTTAACCAAAAAAAGTAGCAGAATACATATTGGAGATTGAATTTGAAGAAATTCGATTTTTAAAAAAAATGTTATTGGGTATGTTTTAAAAAGTTTTTTTTTTTCAAAATTGTCGGCCTTTTTTTTTTGTTTATGGCACAAAAAATAAAAGTCACAGAGATGATCAAATACCAGAATATTGAAAGCTCTGTCTGTGGGAAAAAAGGACTTCAATTTTGTTTGAGTACAGCATCGCATGACCACGTAATTGTCAGTTAAAGCAACGCAGTACTGTATCGCAAAAAATGGCCTGGTTAGGAAGGGGGTAAATTCTTTCGGGGCTGAAGTGGTTAAGGAATATATATCCTCAGTCCCTTTCTCTGTCTCTAAAGTGAGACATCAGGGGTCTGTTTAGACTCCTGATATTTCACCATAGACCCCTCCCCCAAAATTGTTGTGAAAAAAAATTGTAAAAGAAAATGATTAGAAAATATCAAAGAATGTAAAAAATAATTAAACAAATAAAAGGCTCATTCACATGGGCTTTCTGGACCATAAAGTGTGAATGAGCAGGTTCTTTGTGTGGTGGGAGCTGTCTGTTACTGTCTGTTATGTGGATGCAGTGGCTGTATGAACACAGGCGCAGGTCCTAATTGGACAGGTGTGGGTGAGTGGTCCGGAATGCACACTATATTCAGAGCCATTCAGCTCCTTCCACATGCATGTCAAATCAGGACCTGCAGCTATGTTCATAAAGCCACTGAACGCCAATAGTGCCACATAGCCGGCCTCCACACACAGCTCCAACCACATGAATAGAAAAAAACAAAACACGGAATCACACTGTAAATGCCAAAGTACCGATGTGTTATCTTTTATATTTAGCAGGAACAGTGTAAGTCTTTTGTGTTTTTGTCTGTTAATAATGATTCTAGTCTATTTATGACGAAAATATTGTTTTCATATTTTGTTTTTTTTTTTTTTGGGGGGGGGGGGGGGCACCTTGGCCACACCTAGGCTGAAATTTTGTTGTTCAAAACTTTTTATACTGTTTGTTCAAATCTATCAACTATTTATACTTTGATTCTTGAGAGTAGGTGTGTAAATTGGGGAAGGCTTGTAGGGGCCCCAGTGCATTACTTTGCCCAGGGGCCCATGATGCTATTAAGATGGCCTTGACCGGATCCAGGCACTAACCACCGCGGTTGGTCTTCTGCACCCAGGACACAGTAGAAATAGCCTCTCCATCCCCTTGATCAACCCAATGCTCCAGCCTGGCACCAGTGCCCACCAATGTTAGCGCCTGCATGTCAAGCAACCAGGTCAGCACTGAGTACACACGTGCACCTTCCACCATATTGCTTCTCACTCTCGCTGCAAGCAGGGCACGCTGGGTCTCCTCTGAGCATGGCTCCGTCCCAAGCTTCCAGACTGGCTGATGCCTGCAGTTCTAGTAGGCAGGCCTTTTCCCGCATGCTCCACTGTAACCCCTTTCAAAAACTTGTCACACAAAATAAAATCTTCCATGGGCTCAACATGCCTCTCAGCAAATTCCTTGGGATGTCTACTTTCCAAAAAAGGGGTAATTGCTGGGAGTTTTGTACTGCCCTGGCATTTTAGCACCTCAAGAAATGTGATAGGCAATCAGAAAGTAAAAGCTGCCTAAATTCCAGTATATACAGTATATACCATAGTTTGCAGACGCTATAACTTTTGCACAACCAATAAATATATGCTTTTTGGGATTTTTATTTACCAAAAACATGTAACAGAATACATTTTGGTCTAAATTTTTTTTTTTTCATTTATATCGCAAAAAATAAAAAAACTTAGTGGTGATCAAATACCATCAAAAGAAAGCTTCATTTGTGTAAAAATAGGGTATAAACTTAGTTTGAGTACATTGTTGCATGACAGCGCAATTACCAGTTAAAGTAACACAGTGCCGAATAGCAAAAAAATACCCGGTCAGGAAGGGGGTAAAACCTGGAGGTCAATTGGTTAATTTCAAGATAAAACCTGCCTTGTTTCTCTTGTTAAATTGGTCTAATCAAGCTGCTTAAAGCCCCCCAGTGAATGTATATTATTTATAGGTATTGTCTAAAATAATACTTAGATTTTTATTTCATTAAAAAACTGCGTTATCTCTCCCCCCTCTTACATTATGGCCTAATTAAGCTGCTTACACATTATCCAGTCACTGTACTATACAGTAGGTGTGTCTTTAGTCTCTGAAATAATACACTATAAAAAAAAATTCAGGGTAAAAACTGCCTTTTCTCTTTCTCTTAAATTCCAGTTTATATACTGTTTAGAGACTGTACAACATCTGTGGCTAGTGTGTGTGAAATTATACATTATTATTTTTAATTCAAGTGAGTCAAGAGTGCTGACTATGCTGACCACATTCCTTCACTATAAAATGCTCTATGAATAGAGGAGCTGGACCTTTCAATCTTCCAGCCAGGCTCCATTCATAGAGCGCTTTTCATCGATGGACGCTATAGTATGCCTTCTATAAATGGAGAGGGACGAAAAGGTGGGCATAAGTGGCACTTGACCAGTGCCTATGACAGGTCCAGTGGTCATATTAACTCTCGCAGTACCAAAAGATTACTGTATTGCTCCTTGTGCTGAATTGAAAAAAAATTAAACTTCATTTTTAAGACAGTGTGGTATATCACAAACTATACAATGAAATTAGTTTGTCATTGGCCAATTGATTCAGCTGATTGTTTTAGCTTTACTTTTTTTTATAGCTGTTAGATCTGTTGTGGCAGCTACTTACACTGTTCAATTAATGAATCATTCATTCATTTATTCCAGATCAGCCAGCAGGTTGTGGGTTTGTTTTTAGCCCTTGCCCCCTCCCTCCCCTCCTGTATATTTCAGCTTTTCTGTCTCTGTAGTGACCTGTATATTAACCCCTTCACCTAGCTTATATTGTACATTTGTACATTAACCCAGTGTTTCTAAACCTTTATTAATCAAGGCACCCCTTAAAATTACCGTATGAACATTCTCAAGGCACCCTTTAAAATTATGGTCAGTCTCAAAGCACACAAATCCAAAATGTAAAAAACTATTCTAATAATTTTACATAACGGGGGCAGGATCGACACGCGTAGGACACTAAATGTTAGAGGTGATTTATTCCTCCAAAGCAAATACACTTTTGCACACTAGTACTGACTAGTATTCCAATGTTTTCTCCTCTTTACATAATGAGGCAGGATCGACACGCGTAGGACACTAAATGTTAGAGGTGATTTATTCTTCCAAAGCAAATACACTTTTGCACACTAGTACTGACTAGTATTCCAAGGTTTCTCCTCTCCCTCAGTTTCTCGCCATTACTCAGCCAATGTGACCCCAGTGCTGATGGAGAGGGGCAGGGGAGGATCAAATAAGGATGCTGTGCAGGAGATCAACTCCCTTCTTATTAGCACTGATAACTAGGTTTAGGGATGAGCCGAACGCCCCCGGTTCGGTTCGCACCAGAACCTGCGAATGGACCGAAAATTCGCACGAACGTTAGAACCCCATTGTTGTCTATGGGACTCGAATGTTCAAAATCAAAAGTGCTCATTTTAAAGGCTAATTTGCTTGGTATTGTCCTAAAAAGGGTTTGGGGACCCGGGTCCTGCCCCAGGGGACATGTATCAATGCAAAAAAAACTTTTAAAAATGGCCGTTTTTTAGGGAGCAGTGATTTTAATGATGCTTAAAGTAAAAAAAAAAAAAAAGTGAAATATTCCTTTAAATATCGTACCTGGGGGGTGTCTATAGTATGCCTGTAAAGTGGCGCGTGTTTCCCGTGCTTAGAACAGTCCCTGCACAAAATGTCATTTTTAAAGGAAAAAAAGTCATTTAAAACTGCTTGCGGCTTTAATGTAATGTCAGGTCCTGGCAATATGGATGAAAATCAGTGAGACAAATGGCATGGGTACCCCCCAGTCCTTTACCAGGCCCTTTGGGTCTTGTATGGATATTAAGGGGAACCCTGCACCCAAATTAAAAAAGGAAACAGCAGTATACAGGCTCTGTACTCTGAACAGCAGTATACAGGCCTTGCAAACAAGACAGGGACTGTGGGTTTGTTGTTAAGTAGAATCTGTTTGTAATTTTGAACTGGTACATTTTTAACGTGTTTAGCTCCAGCCAAAAAATCTATTTTAAGCTTTTTGGAAAACATAGGGAAGGGTTATCACCCCTGTGACATTTGTTTTGCTGTCTGTGCTCCTCTTCAGAAGATTTCACCTCACTTTTTGTCCCAATGACAAATGTTTTTTGAAAATTTGGGGTGTTTTGTGAAACAAGGATTGGTGATAAAGCATCAGTGGAAAGGAGAAATGTTTTTCCCATATTAACTCTTACAGGAGAGAATTTCCCTTCCTAGGGGTAGATTTCATCTCACTTCCTGTTGTCTCTTTCCGTTTGCAAGTAGGAGTCGTTTGTAAGTTGGATGTTTGAAAGTAGGGGCCTGCCCTATATACTCAGCAGAAATTTGGGCCTTAGGTGTTGTTGTGGCCACAACACTGTAAGCCCTCACAGGGCCCTGCTGTGAAATATTAATAAAAAAGGTTACCATCCAGCTAGATCACGTATGTTGCCAACATCCCTGGATCAATGAATAAGGAATACCCCCAAATAAGGTTGTGGGACTTTAACGGCAACAGCGTAGTTAAAAAATAATTTTAATTTTATTAAGTAGAAAAAGATATATATACGCAAAGCATTAACAAAATCAATATACATAACAAAAAAATCACATATAACAATAAAAAGCTAATAAAGCTGTACTGATATGCAGAAGATGGAGGTACTTGTATGGTTTTCCACGAAGGCCTACGCGTTTTGGGACCGAACAAACCGTCCCTTCATCTGGGGCAACTCGTGGGACAAGATCTTACTGTATAGTAAAATACAAATTGAAAAATTATAATAAATACATAGTTTTATACCATAACATTTGCCCTAGCATTACATAAAGAACATCAAGTTATGTAATCACAAACAAGAGAAACAAGAGAGCGCGGTGTCGCCGCGTAATTACTCTCACTTGGAGGTTCCCCCTCCTTCTCCCTCTATCATGTTGATTGAAGCGATGACGCCGTACGTTTAATACGGCGACACGCCTGACTCCGCCCCCTGAAGCCTTTTTAAACGCCGCACTGATCGGTGTCACCTCGCCACTGCCTTGCACGGAGGTGATCTGTCTGGACGGATGGGCACTAGGATCTATTGCCCAGCAAAAAAGAGCCCTATACCGGTATGTAAGTGTCTCCCTGGCTTTCCTATGGAAGCTGTTACGTCTTATGCATACTATACTGACCAATGCTTTCTCACACAGCACTGTCTCTTCTTATTTGTAGACTCTGCTTATGTGAAGATAAATGCTTCAAACACACCTATGCGAGGCATTGACATCTCACTTCATACCTTACATTCTTATTATTTGTCTTCTTCTCTACTTGCCCCTTGTTTGTGATTACAAAACTTGATGTTCTTTATGTAACGCTAGGGCAAATGTTATGGTATAAAACTATGTATTTATTATAATTTTTCAATTTGTATTTTACTATACAGTAAGATCTTGTCCCACGAGTTGCCCCTGATGAAGGGACGGTTTGTTCAGTCCCAAAACGCGTAGGCCTTCGTGGAAAACCATACAAGTATCTCCATCTTCTGCATATCAGTACAGCTTTATTAGCTTTTTATTGTTATATGTGATTTTTTTGTTATCTATATTGATTTTGTTAATGCTTTGTGTATATATATCTTTTTCTACTTAATAAAATTTAAATTATTTTTTAACTACGCTGTTGCCGTTAAAGTCCCACCACCTTCTTTGGGGGTATTTCTTATGCTGTGAAATATTAGATCAAGAATTGTAATTACATGCCCCTGTTGAACAGGGGCAGAAAAATTGGGCCTTTGGTGGTGGTGGTGCTGGTGCCACAACACTGTAAGTCCTCACTCGCTCTTGGTGGGCGCAGAAACAGGCCCTGCTGTGAAATATTAGATCAAGAATTGTAATTATATGCCCCTGTTGAACAGGGGCTGAAAAATTGGGCCTTAGGCACTGGTGCTGGTGCCACAACACTGCAACCCCTCACAGATACTCTAGTTGGAACGCAGGAACGAGCTCTGCTGCAAAGTATTGCCTCAAAAATTGTAATTACACACCCCTGTTAAACAGGGGCTGAAAAATTGGGCCTTAGGCACTGGTGCCACAACACTGCAACCCCTCACAGATACTCTAGTTGGAAGGCAGGAACGAGCCCTGCTGCAAAGTATTGCATCAAAAATTGTAATTACACGCCCCTGTTAAACAGGGGCTGAAAAATTGGGCCTTAGGCACTGGTGGCGGCGCCCAGAACCAAAAATGTTCTTACAAGCTATCAGCGTGATCATTGAGGAGGAAGAGGATAATTACTCAGGATAGTCACTCATCATCAGCATAGGCAGTCTTTGAAGGGATCTGAGATTTAAAAAAAAATTATTCGGTTACATCAGCATCAGGTGCTTGGTAGCTGGTGGTGATCCAAGACTGATTCATTTTTATGAAGGTCAGTCGATCGACCGAGTCGGTGGACAGACGCACCCTGTGATCGGTTACAAAGCCTCCAACAGCACTAAATGTGCGTTCCGAAAGAACGCTGGATGCAGGACAGGCCAGTAGTTCAATTGCATACTGTGCAAGCTCTGGCCAGTGATCCATCCTCAAGACTCAGTAACCCAGAGGATTTTCGGTGGGAAAGGTGTCCAAGTCAGATTTTGCCCCTAGGTATTCCTGCACCATGTAAAACAGACGCTGGCGATGGTTGCTGGAACCGATCATACCTTGGGGCTACCGACTAAAAAATTGTCTGAACGCATCAGTCAGACGGCCACCTTCTCCTTCTTTGACTGACCGAAGCCTCAGCAACACGTTGTCCAGAAACAGGAGTTTGTAACCTCCCAGTCTCTGGGAACGCGTTGCACAGACCTTTCTGCAAGGCCTCCCGAAGATGTTTCATCCTCTGCTCCCTCTGCGACGGCAAGATAAGGTCCGCAACCTTACCCTTGTAACGTGGATCAAGGAGGGTTGCCAGCCAGTATTGGTCCTTCTCCTTGATACCACGAATATGAGGATCCTTACGCAGGCTTTGCAGGATCAGGGAGGCCATGCAGCGTAGGTTTGCTGAGACCTCTGGGTCACTAAGGATGACATGGTCCGCAGCCACCTCCTCCCAGCCACGTACAAGTCCATGTGTTTCTTGGGACTGATCCCTTAAAGACTGCTGCTGATGCTGAGTGCCAGGCTCCACCTCCATACTGACACAATCCTCCTCCTCCTCGTTCTCGTCCTCTTCCTGTGTGATCGGCAGACACGCAGGAACACTGTCTGGATAAAGGGGGCCTTGAGAGCTAAGGAAGTCCTCCTCTTACTGCCTCTGTTCTGCCTCAAGTGCCCTGTCCATTATTCCATGCAGCGTGTGCTCCAAAAGGTGGACAAGGGGGACAGTGTCACTGATGCATGCACTGTCACTGCTCACCATCCTCGTGGCCTCCTCAAATGGTGACAGGACAGTGCATGCATTCCTGATCATGGCCCACTGGCGTGGGGAAAAAAACAAGCTCCCCTGACCCTGTCCTGGTGCCATAGTCGCACAGGTACTTATTGATGGCCCTCTGCTGTGTGTGCAGCCGCTGCAGCATGGCCAAAGTTGAGTTTCACCTGGTGGGCATGTCACAGATTAGGCGGTTCTTGGGCAGGTTAAACTCCTTTTGGAGGTCTGCCAGCCGAGCACTGGCATTATATGACTGGCGGAAATGCACACAGACTTTCCTGGCCTGCCTCAGGACACCCTGTAAGCCCAGGTACCTGCCCAAGAACCGCTGCACCACCAAGTTAAGGATGTGAGCCAAACAGGGCACATGGGTCATTTGTCCCTGTCGGAGGGCAGAGAGGAGGTTGGTGCCATTGTGGCAAACCACCATTCCTGTCTTAAGTTGGGGTGGCGTCAGCCACCTCTGAACCTGCCCCTGCAAAGCCGACAGAACCTCTGCCCCAGTGTGGCTCCTGTCCCCCAAGCACACCAGCTCAAGCACCGCATGGCATCTTTTGGCCTGCATACTTGCGTAGCTCCTTGAACGGCTACGGAGCACTACTGGTTCCGAGGACAAAGCACAGGAAGAGGCCATGGAGGAAGAATCAGAGGAGGGGGTGGAGGAGAGAGGTGTGTCACAATCATTAGTAGTGGCATTTTGGAGGCGTGGTGGCAGAACAACCTCCAACACTACTGCACCTTGTCCTGCATCCTTCCCAGCTGCCAGCAGAGTCACCCAATGCGCGGTGAAACTTAGGTAATATCCCTGTCCATGCCTGCTGGACCATGAGTCAGCGGTAATATGCACCTTACCGCTGACCACCCTGTCCAGCGAGGCCAAGACATTGCCTTCCACATGCCGGTAGAGAGACGGAATCGCCTTCCGTGAGAAAAAGTGGTTTTTGGGTACCTGCCACTGAGGAACCGCACATTCCACAAACTCACGGAAGGGGGCAGAGTCTACCAACTGAAAAGGCAGCAGTTGAAGTGCTAGCAATTTTGCCAAGCTAGCATTCAACCGCTGGGCATTTGGATGGCTAGGAGTGAACTTCTTTCAGCGGTGCAGCATCTGGGGCAGGGAAATTTGCCTGGTACAATCTGACATCGGTGTACCGAAAGCAGATTGCCCACAAGTACTTGGCTGTGACACACCTAATTCTACACCTTCATTCCTCTCAGTGCAGGTCTCAGAGAGGACTGAAGGTATAGTGGGGTTGGAGATCTCAGCTGATGAGGAACAAGGAGAGGTCCTCTTTGTTCTTTGGTGTGGGTCTTTTACATACGCTTGCCAACGAACTGCATGGCAGGTCAACATATGTCTGGTCAAGCATGTGGTGCCCAAGCAGGAGATGTTTTGGCCATGCGAGATACGCTTGAGACATATGTTGCAAATAGCAGCGGTACAATCTGATGCACTCATCTCAAAAAAGGCCCACACCAAAGAACTTTTGGAATAACGCGCAGAGACAGCAGTGCCCTGCACATGCAGAGCTTTGGGGTGTGATGCAGTCAGTGTGCTGCCCTTAGACTGGCCCCTGGAGGGCATCCTGCCTCGTTGGTGATGTGCCTCCTCCTCCTCTCTCCCATCAGGCACCCATGTTGAGTCAGTGACCTCATCATCCCCTCCTTCCTCATCACTGGAGCAAACCTGGCAGTATGCTGCAGCAGGGGGAGCATGACTGCCAGATTTCTGTCCTTCTTGGGCACCCCCTTCTGTCCGTGCTCATGTTACTGCCTTCATTTAGCTCAGTATCATCTTCAGAGCCTTCTAAATGCTGGGCATCCTCCTGGAGCATGTACCCAACACTGTGGTCAAACAGTTCCAGGGACTCCTCAGGAGGACATGGTGGGCCTAGGGAAGGAGTCACTGATGCTATTGAGCCGAGGGAAGAGGCCGTGTTGGCAGCTGCTTTGCAAGACAAAGTACCCTGAGCATGGGTGAGAGAGGATGAGGAGGATGAGGACGGCTTGGTCATCCACTCGACCAAGTCTTCCACATGTTGCGGCTCAACACGGCCAGCTGCCGAAAAAAAGGCCAAGCATGTGCCACGGCCACGTGCTGATGAGGATGCACCATCTCCACGACCAGCACTGTTGCCTCTAGACACAGAGCCTGCTTGCCCTCTTTTTTTGGCTTGTGACTGTCTGCCTCTCCTTGTTGGCCTTCCAGACATACTAATGGCCTGTAGCTGCACTAAGCTGGGATATATATATATACTGATACTGCAGCTAGCAAAATTAACTGCCTGCCTGTAGTATGAGAACACCACCAACCTTCTACAGGTAGCTTTAGCTGAACACTGTGCAGAGCTCGCAAAAAAATAACTTGTAGCTTATTTAGCTGCCTGCGGTAGTAATAGAATCAGGAAAACACCACCAACCTTCTACAGGTAGCTTTAGGTGAACACTGTGCAGAGCTCACAAAAAAATAACTTGTAGCTTATTTAGCTGCCTGCGGTAGTGATAGGATCAGGAAAACACCACCAACCTTCTACAGGTAGCTTTAGGTGAACACTGTGCAGAGCTCGCACAAAAAACTAACTTGTAGTTTTAGCTGAACACTGTGAGGAGGACGCACTACACTAACTTCTAGCTTTAGCTGAACACTGTTCAGAGGACACACTACACTAACTTGTAGCTTTAGCTGAACACTGTGCAGAGGTCGCACTACACTAACTTGTATTTTTAGCTGAACACTGTGAGGAGGACGCACTACACTAACTTGTAGCTTTAGCTGAACACTGTGAGGAGGACGCACTACACTAACTTGTAGCTTTAGCTGAACACTGTGAGGAGGACACACTACCCTAACTTGTAGCTTTAGCTGAACACTGTGAAGAGGATGCACTACACTAACTTGTAGCTTTAGCTGAACACTGTGCAGAGGTCGCACTACACTAACTTGTAGTTTTAGCTGAACACTGTTCAGAGGACGCACTACACTAACTTGTAGCTTTAGCTGAACACTGTGCAGAGGTCGCACTACACTAACTTGTAGTTTTAGCTGAACACTGTTCAGAGGACGCACTACACTAACTTGTAGCTTTAGCTGAACACTGCGCAGAGGTCGCACTACTCTAACTTGTAGTTTTAGCTGAACACTGTTCAGAGGATGCACTACACTAACTTGTAGCTTTAGCTGAACACTGTGCAGAGGTCGCACTACACTAACTTGTAGTTTTAGCTGAACACTGTTCAGAAGACGCACTACACTAACTTGTAGCTTTAGCTGAACACTGTGAGGAGGACGCACTACCCTAACTTGTAGCTTTAGCTGAACACTGTGCAGAGGTCACACTAAACTAACTTGTAGCTTTAGCTGAACACTGTGAGGAGGATGCACTACACTAACTTGTAGTTTTAGCTGAACACTGTGCAGAGGTCACACTAAACTAACTTGTAGCTTTAACTGAATACTGTGAGGAGGACACACTACACTAACTGTAAATAGTCTAACTGCCTGACTGTGGTACTAATAGGATCAAAAGAACACCAGCAATTTTCTTCAGGTAGCTGCAAATACTGTAACAAGACAAGCCTGCCTGTCAGTAGGAAGATAACAGGAACGGATCTAGCTAAACTGAATACAGTATATATATATATATATATATATATATATATATATATATATATATACAACACCTGGGATGCATATATATACAAAATACACTGTACGTGCAGCTAACTCACTGACTGTCCTGCCTAATCTAGCTAACTCAAATGAAATCACACTGTCTCTCTCTCTCTCTAAGCATGCCGGAACACACTACACAGGGCCGCCGTGCAGGCAGCCTTATATAGTGTGGGGCGTCTTCTAACCCCCTGAGCCATAATTGGCCAAAGCCACCTTGGCTTTGGCCAATTACAGCTCTCTCTACTGACGGCACTGTGATTGGCCAACCATGCGGGTCATAGTGCATGCTTGGCCAATCATCAGCCAGCAATGCACTGCGATGCCGCAGTGAATTATGGGCCGTGACGTGCCACATGAATTTGGAGCGAACAGCCCATATCGTTTGCAATTCGGCGAACGATTGAACAGCCGATGTTCGAGTTGAACATGGGTTCGACTCGAATGCGAAGCTCATCCCTAACTAGGATGCCAGTGCCTGGAAGGTTGAAATGGTGCACAATGACCGCGGATTCCCAGATAGACTCACATTTCTTTCTTCTCTCTCTCCTTCTTTTCAACCATATCTTTATGTAATGCTTACCTCTGGCATCGTGTTTCTATGTTTTTTTCGCTTCTCTTTAGTTAACCCAGACACTTGTGGGTATATTGTTGCGAATAGGGTACCCTATAGGCAATAGTTATAGCAAACAGTTGCTGAAAGAATCTTACATATTACGTAAGCATGCCACCTGGACTAATTTGCTGTGGTTTTACCTTAGCAATGATGTATAACAGGGACCATGTTGTCATGCATACACACAACGCACCGGGTGACTGGTAGAACGATTGCATCGCAGAGTACATGTTTAAACTTTCTGCCAGTATCTCAGCACTGGTTCCTGTCCTGCCTCACATTCTAGTTAAAATGTGTTTGAGGGACCACATAGCAGACCTAACCTGCGTGTCACGTCTTCACTTGTCTGCATTAAGTCCCACATTTGTTTGTTCTTTTGTTTATCTGTTTATCTGACACACTTGGAGCAAGCTGTTCGCTGTTCTACCAACTGTTCTCTATTGTTTTACCAAAAACTTTGCTAAGCTATGGCTGTACTGTGTGTTACAGAATGTAACACTGTAACACAGTCAGCCATAACAAAGTCAGCACCCCCAGCAGCCATGTAACACTGTGACAGAGCACCTGCTGCCTGTGCTGCTTGTGTGATTTTCATGCTGATGATCATAATACACAGTGAGGCACATTGGGGGGGGCAGTAAACATGTGCAGCTGAACTGTGTTTTTACCCTCCACCACACCCCTTTAACCCCTTTCCCATCCAGTGATGTACTGGTACGTCGCTAGAATGGAAGAGTGATATCTAGGTCATCGCTGCAGCAATGATCATGATATTTTTTAGCCCCAGTGATTTTTCACAAAGTATAAGTAATCCTAGTGGCTAAGAAGTCACTGGATTACTTTTATAGGTGGCAGGATGGGGGATCCTTTACCAAGCTCTCCCAGTCTCAAGCGATTGGGGAGCCCAGTAAGGGTGCGACCAGCAGCATTCAGTTCCTGGGACACAGTGAGAGGAACTGATGTTGTTCCCCCCACTGTGTGACGTCAGAAACCAGAAGCGGTGAGGATTTTATCATTTCTGGTTTCTGTCTTGTGTGACCAAGCCATTACTGGTTTGAACAAGCATCTGATCAAACTGATTTTGGTTTGTTCAGATGCTTTGGAGGCCAGAGGAGAGACATGGGGTGTAAGAGACCCCAGACCTCTCCATAAAGAGGACCTGTCATAGCCCATGCTATCAGAAGGGATGTTGTTCATCCCTTCTGATAGCAATAAAAGATTTAAAATAATGTAAAGATACAGTGTAAAAACAAAGTAATAAAATAAATAGTACAATTAAAAAACTTTTTAAAGCCCCGTTCCCTCATGCTCTTGCTCAGTTGTGAACGTTCATGTTGGTCCTGCATGCATATGAAAACGGTGACAAACCTGCATTTTGTTTTTAGGCGGGGACAGGCGTGGGGTCGAGAGTGGAGTTGAAGGGGACCCCATCAGGTATGCTGTACGGGGCCCCATCATTTTTAACAGCTGCCCTGCCTGTAACAAGAGGAACAGATCTAAAGTATACCATGTTGTCACCAGATTCCACCATGTTAAAAGCTAAAGCAGTGTTAAAACTTCAGCTTTGCTTTCTATGACAGTGAAAACATCTTGTGAATTAGGTGTCAACACTGTAAAATAAAAAATGGACAAGTTAATGAATTACATTATTACATACTCTAGCATGTTTTTTTAATTTAAAAGAAGAGTAATGTATTTAATCCCAAGTGCTGAAAAGCAAATACATTCTCATAAATATATACCGTAGATATATACAGCAGATAGCAGTGTGTTTTGTGTGTGTGGAAACCAAACCAAACCAGGAACTTACAACCTTTCTGAATGACCGACTTTATATTCATACATTGTACTATATAAATATTTGATTAACAAGAGAAAAGGAAGCTTTTGTTAGGCTAATATTTGTGACTGTATATACAGTACCACAAGGAGGGTAACAGACATTTCACAGAGGCATAGATCCACCACTTTAAAACTGGCAAAATTAACTAACTGTCTCCTGTACAAGTCCTAACACTAAAGGCGCGTACACATGAGCGGAATGTCCGTCAGAAAAAGTCAGATGGGAGCTTTTCATTGTATTTTCCGACCATGTGTATGCCCCATCGGACTTTTTCCGTTCTAAATTTTTCAGATGGAACTAGTTACTATCGGGAAATCCGCTTGTCTGTATGCTGTTCCGACGTACCAAAAAGGATGCATGCTCAGAAGTAAGTACGAGATGAAAGTGCTCGGTCTGGTAAAACTAGCGTTCGTAATGGAGAGAGCACATTCCTCACGCTGAAAATTCTGTGATCGTTTAATGCAGCGCATTTTTTTGTGCTTTATAATGCTAGAAGAATGAAGTTGTTTTGCTGCTGATATTCACACAGAGTTCTCACAAACTTCTTTCTTTATTATTTCTCGTGATCTCACGAATAATCTTTTATTATTTTATTTTTTTTTTAATTTCTCAGTTCATCAAGATCTCCTTTTTTTTGGATTATTGCAAAATTATTTTCCTGTGATCCCCCTATTTTTTTTTTTTTGGTGTGTCAAGTTACCACAATAACATTATTATCTTGTATTTTGTAACCTCTAGGAGGCTGGTTGGTGTCCCTTGTTAATTTGACATTGTCTTTTTGAAATGTACCTGACTACTCACAAACAATCTGTCCTATTTTTATAAAAACACATAGGCAAGTATTTTATGAAAATAAAATATCCATTTATTCTGGGTAACAAAATAAAGAGGAAGGCAACGCTGGAGAAAGTTTTGGAATTTGCAAAGCCTTTTGGGCCCCAGGGCACACATCAAGTCTGTGTAAAAAAAATTGTTATCTTGAGGAGTCCATATAAATTTTGAGCCCCATCTGGTCCAGGACTCCCAGAGATCAGGACCAGCATCAGATGACATATGTCCCCAGGCTGTGGTACTACACCAACCTGCGTCTTCTGTCAGACCAGACTGAACCCTGGCAATCACTTTCTTCTCTTTGCTGCAACCTTCCCTCCATGCTGCCCTGCAGCTTTCCCTGCAGCCTTCCTTGGAGGCTGTGGCTCTGGTGGTGAACTTGTGGCAGGAGGAGGAGGATGGGCGAGCTCATATACATGGCTGCTCTCTGTCAGCTGGCCCCTCAACCCCCTCTGAAGGGCCTCAACAATAATTCCCTCACAGAGTAAGTGTTGGCCCTCCTCCAATTTCAACAATCTTGTGACTATATAGCAGTCATAGGCCTCTTCAGCATTAGGGGGGCTTCTGAGGACCTCACTTGCTTCCCTAATGAGGCCCAGTGCTGCCTCCTCCATCATCGTCCCCTTCCTGGCCCTTTTTGTTTGAAGGCAGAGGGGAGGTACCTGGAATTGGGTCAGGCTCCTACTGGGGCCAGCCACCTCCTGGCTGACACTGGGCCCGCCCACCTCCTGGCTGTCACTGGGCACGGCCACCTCCTGGCTGTCACTGGCCATGGCCTCCTCCTGCCTGCCACTTTCCAGACCCTCCTCCTGGCTGAGCTCATCCTGTGGATAAAAAAGGGACATAGTTTTAGTTTTTGCTTCAATCACACACAATTTTTAGCTCATGACTTGCAAATTGAATGTTAATAAATAGAAAAGACTATCATTCTGACCCCAGCATTTTTCTTTTTTGTCCCAAACATTTTTGGCCACTACTGTCTATTCATATGTAAATCACTTTGTTTTAAATCATTAATTAGTTATCAATTATAACATCTAGTTAACATCATTAATATTAGGACAATAAATATGTCTCCAAATAATATACCTGGCTCCAGCTGGGCGCATCCACTTCTTCCAGGATTTGGTTGACGGAAGGGTGGAGGGAAGGCTGCAGGGAAGGGTAGAAAGTGATTCCCTGGTTTCAGCTTGGTCGTCCAGAAACCGCATTTTGTTGAAGTACCACAGCCTGGGTACATATACGTCCTCTGCTGCTGCTCCTGATCTGGGGATTTCTGGATCTTATTATGCTCCTTCTTATACATGTTCCTCAAGATTCCAATTTTACTGTCCAAAAACTTGATGGTTGCATCGGAGATCCAAGTCTTCACAAATTCCAGAAGGTTCTCCAGCGATGACCTCCTAGCTTGTTTATTATAATATAATATAATGTTTCACCTCCCACAAATTCCTCATCTCCCTGTATCTGTCTATGAAACTGGCCATGAATTCTGGTCCTTAAAGTGATTCATCTTTGCTGTAAGACAATACACAAGACAAAAACACTAATGTCAGCCTAAACTCTCATTATCATATCCCAATTTAGGCCTCAATCTTGAAGCAGTATAGGCCCTTCTCTCTTCGACGCGCAGTAGGAGCAACATGGCGGAGACACAGCAGGTGTGTGGAAGTTATTCCAGTAACAAGGAGGAGGAAAGCCCGAAGCCCGAAACGACCGGATCCCAGAGGAGAAGAGTTAAGGCCTCCAATATGGCCTTTGAAGAGATGGTGGAGATGGTGTACATCTTGCGGAGGAACGACTATGATGGGAAGCATGGACCGTACACCAACCCTAATTTGCGAAAGGCCAAGATCATGACTAAAGTTGTGAAGAGTCTGGGGCAGAAATTTGGGGTACGACGCTCCAAGGAGCAATTAAGGAAACGCTGGTCAGACCTTAAACTGAGGGAGCAGGATCAGTATAGAGGAATAAAGAGAGTGCTTCTAAAAAGTAAATACTTGTCGTGTGTTCCTATCATTATTATTACTTGCATGCTGCTCCATGTGCTTTTCTTTACTGTTGTACAGTTTAAAATGGCGACTTTCATGATCGTGAGCACGGTAATCGGTCGTAGGAAACATTGTTCGCTCATTAAATACAATGTTTTGGGCAGATACAGGTTAAATACATTTGTGTCATGCCTATTTGTATAAAATTAAGTTTTGTACATTGCTGTCTAGATGTGTTTGTAACTAGAATGAAATGCAAGCTTGATTCAGTGTAATGTAAGGAGAGGACACTCAGCAGCTATTTACACATCTGGACTCAGGAGCACTAGTGTGGAACACAAGAACAAACGTTTTAAGGTATCCCACACAGATGCTCCAGTGGATACTTGGGGTGTCTCCATGTGTGAAAATTGTCACAAAAAGGTAAGTATTCCAGCTTTGGTAAGGTCAAAAATCATGTCTTCAGCTTGCAACTCTGCCCAAAACAGACAATTGTACCCCACTTCCCAGCAACGTTTCATATTCCTATTTCTGGACTCAAATATGTGTGTGCTAAGTATACCTTTTGTTTCATAGGGGAGAAAAGCCTTGGAGGACACCACTCAGAGGACACCAGGGAATCCCCCATATCACCAAGAAGGGGAAATCAGCCCAAGACCCCCCGAGGATCTGGAGGAAGTAGAGTGTAGGAAGTGGGTGAGATTGTCACCCAAACAGGTGAGTGTCTGACACCCCAACTTCAGGTAATCTATGTATGCCTGCATATTTATAATACATGTTTTTTAACTAATTTTTAGGTGATGTGCTGGTTGTTGAAGAGCAAGCTGAACCTTTCACAAGTGACAGCGCCCAAAGGCTCATCCACGACATCATGGTGTGGAATGGTGAAATAGCCATTATAAGGAAGAAACTGAATATTATGGAACAACAAATGAAGGACATGATAGATTTGTTGAGGAGAATATAAATTTCTTTCAAATCCCATCCAATTTCCCATTTGTTATACTAAACCAATTTTTTTTTGTGCATTTTAAAAGCCAAATTTTGAAGATGCACACGATGTGTCAACATGTGCTATCTGCCATCAGGGGATCTCAGTGTACGCGCTTTGTGGGTGCAACCCCTTCCTCGTAACTCTAGTAGGTGAGTGGAAGGGGTTGCACCCCCAAAACACGTCCATTGATCCCCCATGATAGGAGATAGCACATGTTGACATTAGGCATGGGATCAAGATCTTCAAAATTTGGCTTTTACAGGGGTGACATCACCCCATCTGATGAAGGCAATATCAAGACATTTGAACATGTTGAACTTTTGTAAGTTCCAGAGTTGTGTATGTTATGTTTTAAAACATGCCTGTTTCTAAAAAATAAATAAATAATTGAGGGAAAAAAAAATGTTTCTAAAAAAATTTATAACGCACATGTGACATGTGCACAGAGTAAAAATGTTGATAATCAGCAATGTGTGGCTTCTTCTTTCAATGCTCAATACCAATTTTGGAAGTAATTTTGTGTTTACAGTGACAATGGGGCTTATTTACTAAAGGAAAATCCACTTGGCACTACAAGTGCACTAGGAGAACCTAGGAGACAGCCAAAAAGAAACACAAGCAATAAAGAAAATGCAAGATTTTATCAGATATAATTTTTTTATTTGTAAAAAATTATTTAGACATTGTCTGGCATTGCAATGCCCCCCTACACATAAAATAATTGACATATTTATCCCGAACTTCCAGGCCCGTTAGGGGATTCACAGGAAATCCGGCCTCAGGCCCAACCGAGGCAAGATAATTGTGGGCATTTTTTTCTTAAAAAATTGTGCAATATGCAGCAGGGTAAAATGATGTGGCTGAGTTTGTATTCCGCCATGTATATGGCTGTCAGAAACAGGCCTTCTCAACTCTGGCCAGCCGGTATTTAAGAACCCTCCTCTCCAGGGTGAGGGTCCTCTGGGGGAATGGCCTAATCAGGTGCTCGCCCAGACCGAACGCTTTGTCAGCAAGACAGACAAACGGGAGTCCTTCAAAGTTGTCCGCATCAGGTGGCAATCCCAGGCCACCACTCTGGAGCCGTTGGTAAAACTCCATCTGGGCAAAGACTCCTCCATCCGACATCCATCCATTCTTCCCCACGTCCACATAGAGGAACTCATATTGTGCCGACACCACTGCCATCAACACTATACTATTAAACCCCAAATCCCCTGTGCACACGACCGATTTTCCCGTCGGAATAAACTCTGAAGGTTTTTCTGACGGATTTCCGACAAAATTCTGCTCAAGCTGTCTTGCATACACACGGTCACACCAAATTCCGACCATCCAGAATGTGGTGACGTACAACACGTACGACGGGACTAGAAAACGGAAGTTCAATAGCCAATAGCTCCCGTCTCATACTTGCTTCAGAGCATGTGTCGTTTTTGGTATGTCGGAACAGCATACAGACGATCGGTTTTCCCGATAAGCATTGCTTCTGTCGGAAAAATTTAGAACATGTTCTCTTTCTAAGTCCGTCAGAATTTTCAACGTAAAAAGTCAGATGGGGCATACACACGATTGGAATATACGACGAAAAGCTTACGTTGGACTTTTTCTGTCAGAGATTCCGCTCTTGTGTACACGGCATTATAGTTATAATAGTAAGACCCCGAATGGGGTGGGGGCACGATGTGGACGTGCTTCCCATCTATAGCCCCTCCACAGTTGGGAAAGTCCCAACGGTCGGCAAAATGGTAGGCGACAGTCTGCCATTCCTGTGGCTATGAAGGAAACTGTGGAGTCAAAAAAGAAAAATATATATTAGTACTTTTGCACATAACATTGCAAGCAGATTAGACACAAACATTCTTGGCCAACATCAGTATAACATTCATTTTAAGGAGTATTTTAAGACAAAAATATAAGGCCTACTTATCAGATTCCCCCCCCCCCCCCTGATGGCCCAGTGTAAAAATTTTAGGGGGGGAAGGGTTCAAGCTGAGTTTGAGACCCCCAAAAAAAGCCTATGGCACTCTGTCTGAATTTAAGGACATTTGGACACATTTTAGGGGGTGTTTAAGATAAAACACCACAATGGAGCTGACAAAATACATTGTTAAGTGACTAGGCTATAGGTGTATATGGGCCCAGGATAGCATGCTGGGGAGGTTAGTGAAGGCAAATATGCATGAAGGACAAAAAAGGAGCATTAAAAGATTACAGCATGCATGAGATCAAAGGGGACATTCACAGCATATTACAATCATGGTAATTATTAAATGAGGAAAGAAATACAAAACATTAGCGAAACATTAAACACACAGAATGTGATGTTAAAGGAGAAAACTTACCCTAATATAGTCCTTCTACGGGACCTGAATAATAGCAGAACGGGTCTCTGGGATAATGTTTCCCAGAGCCTGGGGGGAGATGCCTGTCGAGAACTTGAGGTCCTGCAGGCTTCTCCCAGTCACCAAGTACCACAACGTGGCGACTAGCCTCTGCTCCGGAGTGATGGCTTGCCGCATGCAGATATCCTGCCTGCTAATATAAGGGGTCAGCAAAGCCAACAGACGGTGAAAAACCGGTCCGTCATCCTGAGAAAGTTCCTGAAATCATCAGGATTATTCTCCTGGAACTCACGAAGCAAAGGCATATAAGAGAATTGGTCATGGTGGAGTAACCAATTCTTGGTCCATGAACTCCTCCCCACCCTGTTCATGGACTGGGCTTGGGTCAAAGAATGAACCCCAACACCAAGCCCACACACAGCACGAACTCTACGACAAGTACGTACACGCAACATGGCTTCAATACGGTCAGCTGGTCAGAATGCAGAATACAGAACACACTGAAGAACAGCAAGGTCTGTGAAGAGCAAGCTGAAAATCAGAAACAAGCAGACAAGAACACACTGAAAAAACATATGCGAACTGTCTACATGCTCTGAAAAGCAGATACAAACCCACAAGCACAAACTGAAGAGCAGTAATGGACTGAAAAGCAGGAAAGCTGAAAAGCACAAATTGTCTCTCACCAAACTTCTACTAACATGAGATAAACACAAGATTAGCAAAAAGGAGCCCAAAGGGTGGAGCACTGGCTATTGCACTAACTTTTACTAAACCCATCGTAAGTGGTATACGTCACTGCGTTATAGACAGTCAGACTTTGGTGTGACCGTGTGTAGGCAAGACCGCTTGAGCGGAATTCCGTCGGAGTTCCATCGGAGAAACCTTTGGAGTTTATTTCGACGGCAACACCGATCGTGTGTACACGGCATAAGTTGTAAGTTGTGGATGGCTTGGTAAATTGTTTGTATTTTGAATTGAATTCCTTGGGTGAGTGACAGCCAATGGAGGGATTGTCAGAGAGGGGTAACATACACTGAGTGGTTTGTATGGTGGATGAGCCTGGCAACAGCATTCATAATGGACTGAAGGGGATTTAAAGGTAAACCAATGGGGAGGGAGTTGCAGTAGTCAAGTTGAAAGAAAACCAGAGAGTGAATTAGAAGCTTTGTGGTTTCATTGGTTAGGAAGGGACATATTTTGGAGATGTTGCAAAGGTTGAAGTGGCAAGCTTTATTTATTTATTTATTATTTATTTCAGGTACTTATATAGCGCCGTCAATTTACGCAGCGCTTAGCTTTGGAAAGTGATTGGATGTGGGGCCAAAAGGAGAGCTCAGAGTCCAGGATAACACCTAGTGCCCAGGGACAGGTTGATGGTTGTGCAATTGCACTTGACAGAGAAGTCAGGGGAAGGCACATGTGGGGGAGAAAATATTATAAACTTGGTTTTTGACAGTTTGAGTTTGAGGAAGTGGGGTGACATCTAGACAGATATGTCTGTTAGTAAATTAGTGATGCGTGAGGAGACTGAGGGAGTGAGCTGAGGGGTGGAGAGGTAGATTTGGGTGTCGTTAGGGTAGAAATTATATTGAAAGCCATGGGAGGCTATCAGCTGACCCAGCGAGTATGTGTAGATTGAGAATAGGAGAGGTCCAAGAACAGAACCTTGGGGGACCCTGATGGAGAAAGGAAGAGGAGAAGAGGAAGTAGAATTGTAAGTGACACTGAAGGTGTGATGGGATAGGTAGGATGAGAGCCAGCGCAGAGCACAGTCACGGAGACCGAAGGAGTAAAGCTTTTTAAGGAGGAGGGGATGGACAACCATATCAAAGGCAGCCGAAAGGTCCAGAAGTAGGAGTACAGAATAGTTTCCATTGGTCTTTGTCGTTAGTAAGTTGTTTGTGGGTTTTAAAAAAGCAGTTTCCGTGGAGTGTTGAGAGCGAAATCCAGACTGAAGGGGATCATGAAGGTTATTCTTAATGAGGTGGTCTAGAGGAAAAGGGGAGCAAGGAGATAGGGCATAGGTTGTTAAGTAGTTGGTAGGGTACAAGGAAGGATTTTTAAGTACGGGGTGACTAGTACATGTTTTAGAGAGTTGGGGAAGATGCCAGAAGAGAGGGAGAGATTGAAGATATGGGTTAGAAAGTATGGGATAGAGTCAGAGGGCAACCATTGCATTTGAGAGGGAACTGGGTCCAGGGGACAGTTAGAAATAAGTTTAGCAACCTCATCTATAGTAGCAGGGTTGAATAAGGGGAGTGTTTATTGTACCTGTGGACATGGGGTGTTAAGTGGGGGACACCTGTAGAGCGTAGATTTCATTATAAATTGAATCAATCCTATTGTTGTAGTGATTGGAAATCTCCTGGGCAATGAGTGAGTTAGTGGGTGGAGGCTGTGGAGGACGAAGTAGAGAGTTAAAGGTAGAGAAGAGTTGAGAGGGATTGGATGAGAAGGTGTTTTATGAGAGTAATAAAATAGGTCTGCTTGGCAGTGTGGTGGCAAGAATTGTATTTTTGGAGGGCAGATTTATATTGGTTGAAGTCTTTGTGAGACTTATTCTTATGCCACAGACGCTCAAGAGCGCAGCTATGTTTTTTTTAGACTTTTGGTGTCATCTATTTGCAAGGGTTGTAGGGATCGGGCCTGATTCTGTGTGTAGTGAGGGGGGTGAGCTTGTCCAGGGTGGAGGATAGGGATCTATTGTAGACAGAAGTGGCTAGATTGGGGCATGACAGGGGTGAGATTTTGTCATAGAGGTGGCCAGTAGCAGAACAGAGAAGCAAAGGGTTGAATTGGTGAAGGTTTCTATGGGTGATTGTTAAATGATTGGAGGAATAGGTGGTGCAAGACAGGGAGAGAGCGAAACTAATACAGTGGTGATCAGAGAGAGGAAAAGGATTGTTGGAGAGCTTGCATGCAGTGCATATGTAGGAGAATACAAGGTTGAGGGTGTTGCCATCAAGTTGAGGGTGTTGCTTTAAAAAGCTTTACTCCTTTGGTCTCCGTGACTGTGCTCTGCGCTGGCTCTCATCCTACCTATCCCACCACACCTTCAGTGTCACTTACAATTCTACTTCCTCTTCTCCTCTTCCTTTCTCCATTGGGCTCCCCCAAGGTAGAAGCCTTTACCCATTGCTTCAGGTCAAATAAAGAGGTTAGATTAAGAAGTTTACAAGTAGCAGGAATGTTTGTATTAACAGGGATGTTGAAGTCACTGAGAATGATTGTGGGAATTTCAGAAGAGAGAAAGTAGGGGAGACAGGCAGAGAAGTCATCAAGGAAAGTTGATACCGGTCCAGGGGACTGGTAGATAACAGCAATTCTTAAGGAAATTGGAGAAAAAAGACAAATACAGTAAGCTTCAAATGAAGAGAGGGACAGAGATGGAGGAAAGTGAAGAACCTTGAAGGTGCTCTGTGGGGATAGGAGGATTCCCACTCCACCTCCTTTGCATCCACTAGATCTAGGGGAGTGAGTCCAAAGAAGGCCACCATGGGAGAGGGAAGCAGGAGAAGGAGTGTTGGGTAGAATAAAAGAGTTAATAACAAATAGGTCACGAACAGCGGTGAGTTTGTTGCAGACGCAGGCATTCCAGAGGGTACATGAGAAGGGGAGGCTGCTTTTAGGAACAAGAAGAATGGAAACTAAATTGTGAGGATTGCAGCTGCTGCCAAAGGGTGTGGGGTGATGGGTGCATTGAGTACAATTAAATAAAGAAGACCCAGAATTTGGGGATATATCTCCAGAGGTTAGGAGAAGCAGAAGGGTAGGGTGTTAATATGAGAGTGCGATTTATAAGAGGAGAAAATGCCTTAGCATTCTAGGTGATTTGTTAGCATGTGTGATTAGAATTAGGAGAAGGTGATGAGTGCAGTAATAAGGAAAGGGCAGATGTGAGGGTGATATATACAGATTGTGGGGTGGAGAAGAGGGTTAAAGGAAAGAGAGTTTAAGGAGAGAGGCTGCAACTGGAAAAAGGAAAGGTAAAGAGTGCATGTTACAGAGAGAAAGGAGAACTGAATGGGTAAACAAGGTCACGGGCAGTCTGGTGATTTATAAAGTAGCTTCAAATCAATCAAGATCAGGTACACAGATGACACACCAAATTTTTCACACCACAATCTAACTGCAAGAGAACGAAGAGGCCAGGGTTGTAAAGCTAAAGATCAGGCCATAATTTGGGTAAGATTTAAAATAAATAAACATCACAATAATGTGAACAGCGTTATAGGTGGATGGGAACAGCAGGAATATAGATGCAGGTTTACCAAAAAGACATTTTAGAGCAGTCTGTCTGTATTCAGTTTAAGGTGGATGGGAACAGCAGGAATACAGATGTAGGTTTGCCAAAAAGACATTTGATTGCAGCCAGTCTGTATTCAGTTTAAGGTGGATGAGAACAGCAGGAATATAGATGGAGGTTTACCAAAAATACATTTTTAGAGCAGTCAATCTGTATTGAGTTTAAGGTGGATGGGAACAACTGGAATATAGATGCAGGTTTACCTGTGAAGAGAGAGAGGGATGTTAAGATGATCAAGAGCACAAGTGCCACTTATTTAAAGAACTCCACTTCTTTGAAAGAACCCCAGCATGCATCCCCCTAGCATGTGTCCCCCTGGCAAATATAGTTTACAAGAGTAAACATTTCTCGTTAAATATTTTTTATTCAAAATTGTCGATGTTACAAGTGTAGTTTCAACATTTACCATACAACAAAGCATAAAAGGATATATTACACTCGAGAAAGAGTAATGCCACGTACACACGATCGGACTTCTCGTCGGAAAAAGATATGACGGCTTTTCCGACGGGATTCCACCCAAGTTTGCCTTGCATACACACGGTCACGCAAAAGTTCGCTGAACTTACGACCGTCAAGAACGCAGTGACGTACAACACTACGACTTGAACTGGTTGAAGGTTGAACTGGATGGACTTGTGTCTTTTTTCAACCTGACTAACTATGAGCCAAAAAAATGAAGTTCAATGCTTCCGAGCATGCGTCGAATTGTTTCCAAACATGCGTAGGAATTTTGCGCATCAGAATTGCCACAGAAGAACGCATTTTTAGATAGGAACTTTTCCTGACCGAAAAATTGAGAACATGCCCTCAATCTTTTGCTAGCTGGAATTCGGCCAGCAAAAGTCTGATGGAGCATACACACAGTCGCATTTTCCGACGAAAAACTCTCATCTGTCTTTTGCGGGCTGAAATTCCGATCGTGTGTATGCGGCATAAGAGAGAACAGTAAAATATACAGATAATGACATAACAATTATTAGTGAGCTTGCAAACAGGTAGTTGATGCTGTTCACTGGGTAGTTAGGGCATCTCCGTATTCTCATCCTTGCTATATATATAATGTCAATGAGCCGTCTAGTGGCATCTGATGTTTGTCTTCCTTTGGTGAAGCCAGATTGGTCTAGGTCAAGTAATGTAGGTAGAACATTCATCATTCTTAGTGCTAGCAGTTTGGCATAAATTTTTAGGTCATTGTTCAATAAAGAGATAGGCCTAAAATTTTGAGGGGAGTCTAGTGATTTCCCTGGTTTTGGTAGAGTCACTATTAGTGCTTCTAACATTTCAGCTGGAAAGGAAGCTGAGACAGCTACAATATCAAAAACCCCATGAAGATAAGGTCCTAGTGTGAGTTTTTATAGTACTCCCCTGTCAGGCCAGATGGACCTGGAGATTTGTTATTGGGCAGCGTATTTATGACTTTTAGTATTTCATATACTTTTTATTTGATTGTAGGGTTTACTGTATGTGGGATCCTGGTTTTGAAGCGTTGTCCTTGCAATTTACATGCTAAGGCTTTCCCTGCTTTGTTGTTAGTGGAGTAGAATGACATTTTCAATCTTTTCTCCTTTTGTTCAAAGGAGTGTAGCAAAGTAACTCTGAGCTCATGTGGGAGATTGGAGAGTTTTGTACTAATGAGTGGAGTGGGGTTAGCTTTATTTTGGGTCTCTAGAGTATTAATTTCAGATAGTAAGGTGCTGACTTGCTGCTGCCTCTGCTTCCTAATCCTTGCCCCCTGTTGAATAAAAATGCCACGTTTATATGCCTTATGGGCATTCCACAATACAAAGGGGTTAACCATAATGCCCCGTACACACGGTCGGACATTGATCGGACATTCCGACAACAAAATCCTCGGATTTTTTCCTACGGATGTTGGCTCAAACTTGTTTTGCCTACACACGGTCGCACAAAGTTGTCAGAATTTCCGATCGCCAAGAACGCGGTGACGTCAAGCACGTACGACGAGACTAGAAAAGGCCGGTTCAGAACCAAGCGCAGCACCCTTTGGGCTCCTTTTGCTAATCTCGTGTTAGTAAAAGTTTGGTGAGAGACGATTCGCGCTTTTTCAGACTCGTGGCTTTCAGATCGTTTTCTGCCGTTCAGTTTGTGCTTGTGGGTTTGTATCTGCTCTTCAGTGCGTGCAAGCAAGTTCCGCGTGACTTTAGTCACTGTATTCTTGTTCGTTCGTTACTGGTTTTCAGGTCGCTCTTCACAGGCCTTGCTGTTCTTCAGTGCGTTCTGTTACTTCGTTCTGAGCAGCCGACCGTTTTATAGCCATGTTTCGTATGCGTACTCCTCGTAGAGTTCGTGCTGTGCGGGGGCTTGGTGTTGGGGTCCTGACCTTGACACAAGTCCAGTCCATGAACAGGGTGGGGAGGAGTTCATGGACCAAGAATTGGTTGCTTCAGCGTGACCAGTTCTGTCATATGCCTTTGCTCCGTGAGATCCGTGAGAATAATCCTGATGATTTCAGGAACTTTCTCCAGATGACGGACCCCGTGTTTCACCGTTTGTTGGCTTCGCTGACCCCCTATATCAGCAGGCAGGATACCTGCATGAGGCAAGCCATCACTCCGGAGCAGAGGTTGGTCGCTACCTTGCGGTATTTGGCCACAGGGAGAAGCCTGCAGGACCTCAAGTTCTCGACAGGCATCTCCCCCCAGGCTCTGGGGATCATTATCCCAGAGACCTGTTCTGCCATCATACAGGTCCTGCAGAAGGAGTATATGAAGGTAAGATTTTTTTCCTTTTATATCACATTTTATTGTATTGAATGTTTGCTAATATATTGTATTTCTTTCCTCATTCCCTAATTACCATGATTGTATTATGCTGTGAATGTCCCCTTTGTCCTCATGCATGCTGGATTTTTATGTAATTATTATTTTATGTCCTTCATACATATTTCCCCTTCAATAACCTCTCCAGCATGGTGTCTCCTGCCCCTATATTCACCTCATGTAGTCACTTAACAATGTATTTTATCAGCTCCATAGTAGTGCTTTACCCCAAACACCCCCTAAAATGTTTGGAAATGTTATTTTGGATTTAAATTCAGGCAGAGGGCCAGAGGCTTTTTTTTGTGGTGTCCCCAAATTTTTGGTAACCCTCCCTCCCCCCAACTGCTAAGTCAGCTGATCCCAATTCTCTATCCTCAATCATCTATCTGCTGACTTTGCCAAACCCATACACACTACACCCATCTCTTTACTGGTCAGATTTATGGATGAATTCCCCAAAGCATGTAGTGCAAGGGCCTGCCTGTATACTTTCCAATGGTACTGTTTAAAGTTCTTGTATCCTATTATGATCTTGATAGGTAATAGCAGAATGTCCAAATGTGCTCAAATGTGTACAGTGTGTATTTATATCTTTGTATTATGACACTTCTTACCTGTCCAGTGGGCTGCCAATAGTGTAACAAAGGAGGGGCTGTTCCAAGTAATACCCTGTATTTAGGCATTCATCTCTCAATGAAGTGAAGAGGGTTACCTGTCCAAGAGTCCCCCCCCCCCTATAATGTTAGAAATGGCCCATGAGAGGGGGGGAGGGGGAATATGATAGGTGTACCTTATACTTTGTTGTTGTTAAATTCCCCTTAATAAATGCTATCTGGAGGTTGACCCATAATGTTTGTGTCTAATCTGCTTGCCAGGTTTCTGTGAAAAAATAGTAATGTTTTTTTTTTTCCTCAACAGTTTCCTTCCACGCCACAGGAATGGCAGACTGTGGCCTCCCACTTTGCCCAGCGGTGGGACTTTCCTAACTGCGGAGGGGCAATTGATGGGAAACACGTCCACATCGTCCCACCACCCAACTCGGGGTCATACTATTATAACTACAAGGGGTTTAATAGTATAGTGATGTTGGCGGTGGTGTCGGCTAATTACGAGTTCTTGTATGTGGACGTGGGGAAGAATGGCCGGATGTCCGATGGTGGAGTCATCGCCCAGACGGAGTTCTACAGGCGTCTCCAGAATGGCAGTTTGGACTTGCCACCTCCAGAGGACAATGTTGAAGGTCTCCCATTTGTGTTCGCTGCTGATGAAGCATTTGCGCTGGGGGACCACCTGATGCGGCCATTCCCGATGAGGACCCTCACCCCGGAACAGAGGGTTTTTAATTACCGGCTGGCCAGAGCCCGAAGAGTGGTGGAGAACACATTTGGAATCCTGGCCAGCCGGTTCCCATTATTTCTGACACCCATCCATATGGCGGAGTATAAACTGAACCATATTATACTGGCGTGCTGTGTTCTCCATAATTTTTTAAGAAAACATTCAGCCAACTATGCTGGCTCAGTTGGGCCTGAGGCCGGAATCCCAAATACTTCCACAATGACGGCACTTGAAAGCGGCCGTCCTGGCTTGCCCTCCCTGAATGCCGTGATGTCCGGTTACGATACCTGGAGTTCTTTGTGGGTAGGGGGGCTATCAATATGCCAGACAATATGTGACACCTTTTTTAAATAAAAAACAACCAAAAGCAAATCTTGGTGGACATTTACTGCTTGTGTTTGCTTTAGCTGACCCTGACAGAAATGTGTTGAGTGCAGAAAATGTCGTGATTGGGTAACCTTATAAAAAACAGTGTTGGCTGGTACTTCCTAAATGCAAAAACACATTTCACTTCAAGTGCACTTGCAACTGCACTGAACCTGCACTTGTATTGCAAAGTGTATTTGCCCTTAGGAAATAACCCCCATTTGTGCATAAAACAACAATTACATCACCCCAAAAGTGTTGTTGTAGTGTTGAGACAATAATCCACACATTCTTGAGTAAGGCACTTTTTTATACCTGCACAATCAAAATGTGCATTTACCAAAGGTTTTTAAAACAAACCAACATGTTTGTAGTATAAAATGTTTGCAGTAGCATTATGAATAATCAAAATATCCATTTCAGATAAAACAGGCCTGTGTAAAACCAACAAGAAAGCCAAAAAACTAGAACTTACAAAGTTCACATTAGGTAAAACCTGAAGGCTATATCAGACATCAGTATTTAGGAACTGGGTTTGATATAGCGTTCAGATGGGGGGAACTCACCCCTGGAAAAGCCAAATTTGGAAGATGCACACCAATTTACGAATGTCAACATGTGCTATCTGCCATCAGGGGGGATCAAGGGACGTGTTTTTGGGGAGCAAGCCCTTCCTCAACGCTACTGTATAATTGAGAAAGGGGTTGCCCCCCCAAAACGCGTCCATTGATCTCCCGTGATGGCAGATAGCACATGTTGGCACACTGTGTGCATCCTCCAAATTTGGCTTTTAAAAACATTGTTAAAATTGAAAATACTGAAAACCGGTCATTTTGTGGGGTTTAAATTCGCCCCAAAACATCAATGATGTTATTATTTTTTGTAATAACATCACGTATTTGTTGCTGGATGTTTTGCAATTGGAGATTACACCCCATGATCTCCCCTATCAGTATCTGGGCACTTTCAGAAGTAAAGCGTTCTGGATCCACAACATCACGATCACCTAAAAAGAGATAAAGAACAAAGAAAAAGGTCTCAAAAATCTGCCACCAGCCATCTCTTTTACCTGAGTCTGTGGTCGCAGACACTCACCTCTTGTGGTGCCAATCTCCACTACATCTTCTTCTTCCTCCTGCTCAGCATCTTGGGTTTGGGGTAGTTCCCCTTCTTCCAGAGGGGGGGGTCTGTGTTCTCCTGGGATGAGGGGTGTCCGAGTCTTTTCTCCCCTATGTAAAACAAAAATGGTATACTTAGCACACAGATATTTGATGGCAGAACTATAGAAATAGGAAACATTGCTTGGAAGTGGGGTACAATTGTCTATTTTAGCCGAGTTCAAAGATGTCTTTTTTTTATTGCCCTTTGTCAAGCTGCAATACTTTACCTGTTTGGTACAAGCTTCACACATGTAACCCCCCCTATAGTATACACTGGAGCACCTGTGTGCCCCCCCTAATAAAAATGGTGTTCTTGTGTCCCACACTAGTGCTCCAGTGTCCAGATGTGAAAACAGCTGCTCAGTGTCCTCTCCTTACACACAATCTAGTTTGCATTTCATTCTAGTAACAAACCCATCTACCTAAACAAATATTTGGCATCCAAGTAGCCCCCAAAAAAATGTGGGAAAATGCATATGGCCTAAACAATGGTGTTCTAGAGGCCGAACGAAAAATGTTTGATACGAACGAATAATGGGCCCATGAACATTAAAGTTGACCTTTTTAAACGTTACAATTAATAAAAGCATATTGGAGCAGAACGAACGAAATAAAGCCAGAAAGAATATAAACACAGCACAACTACTTACTTTTTTGCAGCACTCTCCGGATCTTTCGGTACTGCTCCGGCTCTCTCAACTTCAGGTCCGACCACCGCTTCCTGAGCTGATCTTTTGATCTTCGGACCCCGAAATTCCGCTCGAGACTCCTGACCACTTTCGCCATGATCTTGGCCTTTCGGATGTTCGGGTTGGGGTAAGGCCCATATTTGCCATCATAGTCGGACTTCTTCATGATGTCGACCATCTCCAACATCTCCCCAAACGACATATTTGTGGCCTTAAAACGTCTCCTTCTGGATCGGGACATGCTTGGATCCAGGCTTTCCTCCTCCTCCTCGTTGCTACAATTAGCACGCACCTGGTGTGACTCCGCCATCATGCTCTTCCCCCACTGCGCCGAACGAAAAGGGGCGGGGAATAGAATAGAAAGAACGTCAGGGGCGGGCGGAGTTACACACATGCGCAGTGTCTATAAAGCGTAACACGCGTGCGTATTACGTACGATCTGTGAGCGGAGGAAGGAGCATTGGACGCGCCGATCGTAAGAACGAAGGTAAGAGACAAACTTGGGCCTATACTGCTTCTAGATTGAGGACTATATTGTAACAAGATTAGGAGAGTTTTGTCTGACATTAGGCTTTGTCTTGTGTTGTGTCTTGCAGTGAACATGGATATCTTAATGAGAGATACTGATTTCATGTCACTATTCATTGATATGCTAAGGGAGCTGCCCTGTCTGTGGGAGATTACCCACCCCCATTTCAAAAACCAAGCAAAGAGGAAGGCAGCACTGGAGCAATTGTGTGAAATTGTGAAGCAGGTGATCCCCACGGCAGACATCACTTATTTAAAGATCTTAATTGGTTGCCTGAGGAGCACATATCTGAGGGAGCGCAAGAAAGTCCTGGATTCACAGAGATCCGGAGCAGCAGATGACATCTATGTCCCCAGGATGTTGTACTACGACAGGCTGCACTTTCTGGCAGGCCAGACTGAACCCAGGCCATCCCTCTCCAGTCTTCCTTCCACACTTCCTTCCCCCCCGGCTGAGGCTTCTGACGCCCAACCTGGGCCTTCCAGGCCACATGTGGAGGAGCCCAGATTGAGCCAGGTATAGCATTCCTCTAAATATTTCTGCTTGTACTATCAATGATGTTACCTAGATGTTAGTTGGGAGTACTAATTTATGATTGTGATTGATGATGCAAAAACTAAAACCATGTCCCTTTTTCATACACAGGGAAGTCTCAGCCAGGAGGTGGCTGATCTGCAGGTCCCTCCACCCACCCTGAAAACAGAAAGTGTCAGCAGGAGGAGTAGCCTAGAGGAGGCGGCTATCAGATTTTTTTGGAGGGCTACAGAGGTCCTGGGAGCACCACACACCAGGCAGGAGAACCTTGCGGCATTCATTGCCTATAAAATGCAGAGGATGGAGGAGGGCCAACAAGCCAGGTGTCAGGCCCTCATTTCAGAGGCTCTGGAGAAAGGTGTGAGGGGACAACTTACACCTCACACACAGCTTTGGGATGGTCCTCCTCCTCCCTCTCCTCCAGGTCCTCCCAGTCCTCCTCCAGGTCCTCCCAGTCCTCCTCTAGGTCCTCCCAGTCCTCCTCCTCCTCCAGGTCCTACTCCTACTCCTGCCACATCTCCTACTGCACAGCCACAGCCCGGAAGGAAGTGTGAAAGGAAGACCAGAGAGTGATTGCCCTGGATCCAGTCTGGTCGGCCAAAAGATGCAGCCTCTTGTGGTACCACAGCCTGGGGACACTGATGTCATCTGCTGCTATCCGAGTCTCTGTGAATCCCGGACCAGACTGCCCTCCCTTATATATGGACTCCTCAGGCCACCAATTTTGAGGTTTAAGAATTGATGTCTGCCCTGGGGGTCCCAGGCTTCACTAATTTCTGCTGTTGATCCAGTGTTGCCTTCCTCTTTGTTTGGTTCTGATCCCTTAATAAAGGATTTTTGTTTTGAATTCTACTCTCCTATGTGTTTTACTTCAAAAATGACAGTTGGTTTGTGAGGATTCAGGTACATTGCAAATATACAATGTGAAATGAACAAGGGACACCAACAACAAACAATCTCATGGAGATTAAATAATAAAAGATATCAATGGTGTTGGGGTAACTTGCCACACAAAACACACACAAAAATATTCTGGAGTAAAAATAAAAATAACATTGAACAAAGATCAGCCTTGGAAAAAATCCAAACATTAAAGAAAAAAAAGGCTTAAAAACCAAAAAATATAAAAAAAATATAAAACTGTCAGATGTGACAACTAATAACAATATATTGAGGGAATCCCACTAAAAAAACACAAATCAAACTTTGTGAGAAGTGTGTGTGAATATGAGCAGCAAAACCACTTAATTCTTGTCACATTATAAAGAAGAAGAGAGTGCGCTGTATTAAACCATTTTTTACATTGCAGCGTGACGAAAGTGGTGTATCCATTGCGAACACTAAGTTTACCAGAACGAGCTGTCCCGTGTCGGAATTTCTTCAGAGCATGCGTGGCACTTTGTGCGTCGGAACAGGCCACACACGGTCGGAATTGACGCGATCGGATTTTGTTGTCGGAAAATTTTATCTCCTGCTGTCCAACTTTGTGTGTCGGAAAATCCGATGGAAAATGTCCGATGGCGCCCACACACGGTCGGAATTTCCGACAACACGCTCCGATCGGACATTGTCCATCGGAAAATCCGACCGTGTGTACGGGGCATAAGAGTGGAGTTGTTCTGGAAATATTCGGTCAGGTGGTTCTCCAAAATCTTTTTGGTGGATGGGTTTTGGATAATTTGAGAATTACAGCGCCATATAGAAGCATTATTGTTTGGATATAGCTCTCTGATCTCGAGGAGAACAGAAGCATGGTCTGACCATGTAATATTGTTAATTGTGTGTAATTCTGGTGTAAATACAATGCCCATGGGAATAAAAGGAGTAATCCTTTTCACTTGCATGAGTGCAGCGTCATGCATCATATACCTCGTGGGTACACAGAAAAAGGTGTTAAGGATAAGGATCTTTTAGTAGGTAATGATGTAGAGTCCATATGTGGGTCAGGTATGGTGTTAACGTTTCCACATATCAATAGAGATCCTTGTTGAATATTTTTTAATTTCCTTATCAGTTTGTTCAGGAATCGTATTTGATGTTTATTGGGTATGTAAACATTGATGACTAAGGTATATCGAGTTGCGTTAATGTTGCAAAGGGACAATGTTGAAAGGGGTATAACAGGGGTCATAGTACCTGTGTAGTGTGAGTACCTGAGTAGTGTGTGTGAATCGTTAGTATTTGTGTATTGTGTACTGTATACTTGTGTATTGCGAGTGCACGTGGGTCTGCGAGTGCACGTAGGTCTGCGAGTGGTCTGTGAGTGCACGTAGGTCTGCGAGTACACGTAGGTCTGCGAGTACACATAGGCCTGTGAGTGCACATAGGTCTGCGAGTGCACGTAGGTCTGCCAGTGCACGCAGGTCTGCAAGTGTACATAGGTCTGTGAGTGCACGTAGTTCTGCAAGTGGTCTACGAGTGCATGTAGGTCTGCGAGTGGTCTGTGAGTGCATGTAGGTCTGCGAGTACACGTAGGTCTGTGAGTGCATGTAGGTCTGTGAGTGGTCTGCGAGTGCACGTAGATCTGCGAGTGCACGTAGGTCTGCAAATGCACAAAGGTCTGTGAGTGCACGTAGTTCTGCGAGTGCACGTAGGTCTGCGAGTGGTCTGCGAGTGCACATAGGTCTGCAAATGCACGTAGGTCTGCCAGTGCACATAGGTCTGCAAGTGCACATAGGTCTGCGAGTGCACGTAGGTCTGCGAGTGCACGTAGGTCTGCGAGTGGTCTGCGAGTGCACATAGGTCTGCGAGTGCATGTAGGTCTGCAAGAGTACATAGGTCTGCAAGTGTATGTAGTTCTGCGAGTGGTCTGCGAGTGCACGTAGGTCTGTGAGTGGTCTGCGAGTGCACGTAAGTCTGCGAGTGGTCTGTGAGTGCACGTAAGTCTGTGAGTGCACGTAGGTCTGTGAGTGTTCTGCGAGTGCACATAGTTCTGCGAGTACCTGTTTATTGTCTTGTTGAGTACCTGTGTATTGTCTTCGAGTATTAGTGTCAGGAAGCTAGTTGTTAGGTAATTTGGTCTCGATATAATCCCCAATCCTCATTACATTTAATAGGTACGATGCCCGATGGGTGTGGAGAGGTGACTCTTTGTACATCTTGCGGCATGTATGCGTTCCTTGATCATCTGATCGAGGGTGAATACTGCTGTGCAAAATGTAAGTGCATTGTTTCCCTGGAAGCCCAGGTTCTGAATCTGGGGAAGCAACTGTCAGCACTGAGAAGTCCCTCCATACTAAAGGAGAGCCAGGAACGTACACGGCAGGTGCCGGAAGGGGCCAGCACAGAGGCGGGTGGAAACAAAGAGGTGCAGGCACTAGCAAAGAGTAGATGGGTGACAGTCAGGAACGGTAGAGAGGGAAGTGCCAGGGAGGCTGATTCAGGGCTGGAGCATCCCAATAAGTACGCTCCATTGAGTGACATTGGTGAAACCAGTCAGGGACCAGCACTGCTGGAACTGAGGGACTCTCCTAGCTGCTAGTGGAAGAACTCCTCCAGTGAGAGTGGGGGGAGGAGCGAAGGGAAAGGAAAGACAGATTCTGGTGGTAGGGGGACTCATTTCTTAGAAGGACAGAGAGGGCAATCTGTAACAAAGACCTGAAGCGCCGAACAGTATGTTGTCTACCGGTCGCTCGGGTTCGGCACATCACGGATCCGGTGGACAGATTACTGGGAGGGGCTGGGGAAGACCCAGCTGTCATGGTGCACGTTGGCACCAATGACAAAGTTAGAGGCAGATGGAGTGTCCTAAAGAACGATTTTAGGGACTTAGGAGCTAAATTGAGGAAAAGGACCTCCAAGGTAGTATTCTCAGGAATACTACCGGTACATCGAGCCACAACAGAAAGGCAGAGGGAGATTAGGGAAGTAAACAAGTGGCTGAAGAGCTGGTGTAGTAAGGAGGGGTTTGGGTTCCTGGAGGACTGGGCCGACTTCTCAGTCGATAACCGGTACTATAGAAGGGACGGACTGCACCTAAATGAGGAGGGTGCAGATCAGCTGGGAATGAAGATGGCCAAAAAGTTAAAGGGGTTTTTAAACTAGGTGATGGGGGGAGGGTCCAGAGGTAGAGATAGACAGCGTGGAGCATATTCCAGAGGGCAGTATTGGGGGCATTAGTGGTAGGTTGACCAAAGCACAAAAATCCATGGTAATTATAGTAGCAAGTCCTAGTTGCAATCTCGGAACACCCAATACGAGGATAATATGTGACCTGTCTAAACTACGTGGCATGTTCACCAATGCCAGGAGCCTGGTGGAAAAGATGGGTGAACTAGAGATACTGTTGTATGAGGAGGATTTGGATTTTGTGGGAATTTCAGAGACCCGGTTCAATAGCTCTCATGATTGGGTGGCAAACATTCAAGGGTATACCCTTTATCGCAAGGATAGAGAGGGTAAAAAAGGGGAAGGGGTATGCCTATATATCAAGAATAATGTACAAGTGAATGTGAGAGATGACATCACTAAGGGAGCTAGGGAGGAGGTGGAATCCTTATGGGTAGAGCTCCAAAGAGATGAACCTAAGGGGAAAATAATACTGGGAGTATGCTATAGGCTCCCTAACCTGAGGGAGGAAGTGGAGACAGATCTCCTATCACAATTTGGATTAGCAGCAAGGATGGGTAGTGTTATCATAATGGGGGATTTTAATTATCCAGACATAGACTGGGCGGAGGGAACCGCGCATTCATCTAAGGCTCGCCCTTAATGTCTTACAGGACAATTTTATGGGTCAGATGGTAGACACACCAACTAGAAATAAAGCATTACTGGATCTACTGATTACCAACAATACAGACCTGATCACGGATGTGGAAATACGGGGCAATTTAGGTAACAGCGATCACAGGTCAATTAGTTTCAGTATAAATCACACAAATAGGAAACATAAAGGGAATACAAAGACACTGAATTTCAAAAGAGCCAACTTCCCTAAACTACGAACCTTGCTAGAAGGCATAAATTGGGATAAAATCTTAGGAACAAAGAACACGGAGGAGAGAAGGGTTTGCTTTAAGAGCATATTAAATAAGGGCATTAGCCAATGCATCCCACTGGGTAATAAATTTAAAAGAGCGAACAAAAGTCCTGGATGGCTTAACTCCAATGTAAAAATGCATATAAAAGCAAAGGAGAAGGCCATCAAAAAATACAAGGTTGAGGGATCATCATCAGCATTCAGACTTTATAAAGAATGCAACAAGAAATGTAATAGGGCGTACACACGGTCGGACTTTGTTCGGACATTCCGACAACAAAATCCTAGGATTTTTTGCGACGGATGTTGGCTCAAACTTATTTTGTCTACACACGGTCGCACAAAGTTGTCGGAATTTCCGATCGCCAACCACGCGGTCACGTACACCACGTACGACGAGACTAGAAAAGGCCGGTTCAGAACCAAGCGCGGCACCCTTTGGGCTCCTTTTGCTAATCTCGTGTTAGTAAAACTTTGGTGAGAGACGATTCGCGCTTTTTCAGACTCGTGGCTTTCAGATCGTTTTCTGCCGTTCAGTTTGTGCTTGTGGGTTTGTATCTGCTCTTCAGTGCGTGCAAGCAAGTTCCGCGTGACTTTAAGTAGTCATTGTATTCTTGTTCGTTCGTTAGTGTTTTTCAGGTCGCTCTTCACAGGCCTTGCTGTTCTTCAGTGCGTTCTGTTACTTCGTTCTGAGCAGCCGACCGTTTTCTAGCCATGTTTCGTATGCGTACTCCTCGTAGAGTTCGTGCTGTGCGGGGGCTTGGTGTTGGGGTCCTGACCTTGACACAAGTCCAGTCCATGAACAGGGTGGGGAGGAGTTCATGGACCAAGAATTGGTTGCTTCAGCGTGACCAGTTCTCTCATATGCCTTTGCTCCGTGAGATCCATGAGAATAATCCTGATGATTTCAGGAACTTTTTCAGGATGACGGACCCCGTGTTTCACCGTTTGTTGGCTTCGCTGACCCCCTATATCAGCAGGCAGGATACCTGCATGAGGCAAGCCATCACTCCGGAGCAGAGGTTGGTCGCTACCCTGCGGTATTTGGCGACAGGGAGAAGCCTGCAGGACTTGAAGTTCTCGACAGGCATCTCCCCCCAGGCTCTGGGGATCATTATCCCAGAGACCTGTTCACCCATCATCCAGGTCCTGCAGAAGGAGTATATGAAGGTAAGATTTTTATCCTTTTATATCACATTTTAGTGTATTGAATGTTTGCTAATATATTGTATTTCTTTCCTCATTCCCTAATTACCATGAATGTAATATGCTGTGAATGTCCCCTTTGTCCTCATGCATGCTGGATTTTTATGTAATTATTATTTTAGGTCCTTCATACATATTTGCCCTTCACTAACCTCCCCAGCATGGTGTCTCCTGCCCTATATTCACCTCATGTAGTCACTTAACAATGTATTTTATCTGCTCCATAGTAGTGCTTTACCCCAAACACCCCCTAAAATGTTTGGAAAGGTTATTTTTGATTTAAATTCAGGCAGAGTGCCAGAGTTTTTTTTTTGGTGGTGTCCCCCAAACATTTTTAGTAACCCTCCCTCCCCCAACTGCTAAGTCAGCTGATCCCAATTCTCTATCCTCAATCATCTATCTGCTGACTTTGCCAAACCCATACACACTACACCCATCTCTTTACTGGTCAGATTTATGGATGAATTCCCCAAAGCATGTAGTGCAAGGGCCTGCCTGTATACTTTCCAATGGTACTGTTTAAAGTTTTTGTATCCTATTATTATCTTGATAGGTAATATCAGAATGTCCAAATGTCCTCAAATGTGTACAATGTGTATTTATATCTTTGTATTATGACACTTCTTACCTGTCCAGTGGTCTGCCAATAGTGTAACTAAGGAGGGGCTGTTCAAAGTAATACCCATTATTTAGGCATTCATCTCTCAATGAAGTGAAGAGGGTTACCTGTCCAAGATTTCCACACACCCCCCATAATGTTAGAAATGGCCCATGAGAGGGGGGGAGGGGGAATATGATAGGTGTACCTTATACTTTGGCCTTGTTAAATTCCCCTTAATAAATGCTATCTGGAGGTTGCCCCATAATGTTTGTGTATAATCTGCTTGCCATGTTTCTGAGTAAAAATAGTAATGTTTATTGTTTTTTCCTCAACAGTTTCCTTCCACGCCACAGGAATGGCAGACTGTGGCCTCCCACTTTGCCGAGCGGTGGGACTTTCCTAACTGCGGAGGGGCAATTGATGGGAAACACGTCCACATCGTCCCACCACCCAACTCGGGGTCGTACTATTATAATTACAAGGGGTTTAATAGTATAGTGATGTTGGCGGTGGTGTCGGCTGATTACGACTTCTTGTATGTGGACGTGGGGAAGAATGGCCGGATGTCCGATGGTGGAGTCATCACCCAGACGGAGTTCTACAGGCGTCTCCAGAATGGCAGCTTGGACTTGCCAGCTCCAGAGGACAATGTGGAAGGACTCCCATTTGTGTTCATTGCTGATGAAGCGTTTGCGCTGGGGGACCACCTGATGCGGCCATTCCCAATGAGGACCCTCACCCCGGAACAGAGGGTTTTTAATTACCGGCTGGCCAGAGCCCGAAGAGTGGTGGAGAACACATTTGGAATCCTGGCCAGCCGGTTCCGACTATTTCTGACACCCATCCATATGGCGGAGTATAAACTGAACCATATTATACTGGCGTGCTGTGTTCTCCATAACTTTTTAAGGAAACATTCGGCCAACTATGCTGGCTCAGTTGGGCCTGAGGCCGGAATCCTACATCAAACCACACTGACGGCGCTTGAAAGTGGCCGTCCTGGCTTGCCCTCCCTGAGTGCCCGTGATGTCCGGTTACGCTACCTGGAGTTCTTTGCGGGTAGGGGGGCTATCAATATGTCAGACAATCTGTGAAGCCTTTTTATAATAAAAAAAAAAAAGAAATTCTTGGTGGACATTTACTGCTTGTGTTTGTTTTAGCTGACCCTGACAGAAATGTGTTGAGTCCAGAAAATGTCGTGATTGTGTAACCTTATACAAAGCACTGTTGGCTGTTATTTCCTAAATGCAAAAACACATTTCACTACAAGTGCACTTGCAAATGCACTGAAACTGCACTTGTAGTGCAAAGAGGATTTGCCCTTAGGAAATAACACCCATTTTTGCAGAAAACAGCAATTACATCACCCCAAAAGTGTTGTATTGTAGTGTTGAGACAATAATCCACACATTCTTGAGTAAGCAACTTTTTTATACCTGCACAATCACATGTGCATTTACCAAAGGTTTTTAAAACAAACCAACATGTTTGTTGTATAACAATTTTTGCAGTAGCATTATCAAAAATCGAAATGTCCATTTCAGATAAAACAGGCCTGTGTAAAACCAACAAGAAAGCCAAAAAACTTGAACTTACAAAGTTCACATTAGGTAAAACCTGAAGGCTATATCAGACATCAGTATTTAGGAACTGGGTTTGATATAGCGTTCAGATGGGGGGAAATCACCCCTGGAAAAGCCAAATTTGGAAGATGCACACCAATTTACGAATGTCAACATGTGCTATCTGCCATCAGGGGGGATCAAGGGACGTGTTTTGGGGGAGCAAGCCCTTCCTCAACGCTACTTTATAATTGAGGAAGGGGTTGCACCCCCAAAACGCGTCCATTGATCTCCCGTGATGGCAGATAGCACATGTTGGCACACTGTGCATCCTCCAAATTTGGCTTTTCAAAACATTGCAAAAATATTTAAAAGATTGGACCACAATCCAAAAAGTGATTTTGTGGGGTTTTAAATTCGCCCCAAAACATCAATTATGTTATTATTTTTTTTAATAACATCATTGATTTTTTGCTGTATGTTTTGCAGTTCTACATTACACCCCATGATCTCCCCGATCAGGATCTGGGCACTTTCTGATGTGAAACGTTCTGGATCCACAACCTCACGATCACCTAAAAAGAGAGAAAGAAAACAAAAACAGGTATCAAAAATCTGCCACCATCCATCTCTTTTACCTGAGCCTGTGGTCGCAGACACTCACCTGTTGTGGTGCCAATCTCCACCACATCTTCTTCTTCCTCCTGCTCTTCTTGTGTTGGTGTTAGTTCCCCTTCTTCCAGAGGTGGGGGGTCTGTGGTCTCCTCGGATGAGAGGTGTCCTCCGAGTCTTTTCTCCCCTATGTAAAACAAAAATGGTATAATTAGCACACAGATATTTGATGGCAGAACTAGAAATAGGAAACATTGTATTTTTTTTATTGGCCTTTGTCAAGCTGCAATACTTTACCTGTTTAGTACAAGCTTCACAGATGGAGACCCCCCTATAGTATACACTGGAGCACCTGTGTGGCCCCCTAATAAAAATGGTGTTCTTGTGTCCCACACTAGTGCTCCAGTGTCCAGATGTGAAAACAGCTGCTCAGTGTCCTCTCCTTACACACAATCTAGTTAGTATTTCATTCTAGTAACAAACCCATCTACACAAACAACTATTTGGCATCCAAGTAGGCCCGAAAAAAATGTGGGAAAATGCATATGGCCTAAACAATGGTGTTTTAGAGGCTGAAAGAAAAATGTTTGATACAAACGAATAATGGGCCCATGAACATTAAAGTTGCCCTTTTAAACGTTACAATTAATAAAAGCATATGCAGCAGCACGAACGCAATAAAGACAGAAAGAATAGGAACACTGCACAACTACTTACTTTTTTGCAGCACTCTCCGGATCTTTCGGTACTGCTCTGGCTCTCTCAATTTCAGGTCCGACCACCGCTTCCTGAGCTGATCTTTTGATCGTCGTACCCCGAAATTCTTCTGCAGACTTTTGATCACTTTCGTCATGATCTTGGCCTTTCTGATATTGGGGTTGGGGTAAGGCCCATACTTTCCGTCATAGTCGGACTTCTTCATGATGTCGACCATCTCCAACATCTCCCCAAAGGACATATTTGTGGCCTTAAAACGTCTCCTTCTGGATCGGGACGTGTCCGGATCTGGGCTTTCCTTCTCCTCCTCCTCGTTCCTGCAATTAGCACGCACCTGCTGTGACTCCGCCATGTGCTCTTCCCCCACTGCGCCGAACAAAAAGGGGCGGGGAATAGACTAGAAAGAACATCAGGGGCGGGCGGAGTTACACGCATGTGCAGTGTGTATAAAGTGTAACACGCGTGCGTATTACGTACAATCTGTGAGTGGAGGAAGGAGCATTGGACGCGCCGATCGTAAGAACGAAGGTAAGAGACAAACTTGTGCCTATACTGCTTCTACATTGAAACCTATATTGTAACAAGATTAGGAGAGTTTTGTCTGACATTAGGCTTTGTCTTGTGTTGTGTCTTGCAGTGAACATGGATATGCTAATGAAAGATAATGACTTCATGTCAGTATTCCTAGATATGTTAAGGGAGCTGCCCTGTCTGTGGGAGATTAAACACCCCCATTTCAAGAACCAAGCAAAGAGGAAGGCAGCACTGGAGCAATTGTGTGAAATTGTGAAGCAGGTGATCCCCACGGCAGACATCACCTATTTAAAGATCTTAATTGGTGGCCTGAGGAGCACATATGTAAGGGAGCGCAAGAAGGTCCTGGATTCACAGAGATCCGGAGCAGCAGATGACCTCTATGTCCCCAGGCTGTTGTACTATGACAAGCTGCATTTTCTGGCAGGCCAGACTGAACCCAGGCTATCCCTCTCCAGTCTTCCTTCCACGCTTCCTTCCCCCCGGCTGAGGCTTCTGACACCCAACCTGGGCCTTCCAGGCCACATGTGGAGGAGCCCAGATTGAGCCAGGTATAGCATTCCTCTAAATATTTCTGCTTGTCCAATCAATGATGTTAACTAGATGTTAGTTGGGAGTACTAATTTATGATTGTGATTGATGAAGCAAAACATTACAACCATGTCCCTTTTTCATACATAGGGAAGTCTCAGCCAGGAGGTGGCCGGGCCGAGCCGGCTGCCTGATCTGCAGGTCCCTCCATCCCCCCTGAAAAGAGAAAGTGGCAGTAGGAGGAGTGCCCTAGAGGAGGCTACCAGAGGACTCTTTTGGAGGGCTACAGAGGTCCTGGGAGCACGACAGACCGTGGAGGAGGACATTGCTGCCGTCATTGCATATAAAATGCAGAGGATGGAGGAGGGCCAACAAGTCATGTGTGAGGCGCTCATATTGGAGGCTCTTAACAAAGGTATGAGGGGCCAAATGTCAGCTCAGACACACCTTTGCGATGGTCCTCCTCCTCCTCTTGCAGGTCCTCCTCCTCGTCCTCCCTCTCCTCCAGGTCCTCACAGTCCTCCTCCAGGTCCTACTCCTCCTCCTGCCACATCTCCAACTGCACAGCCACAGCCCGGAAGGAAGCGTGAAATGAAGACCAGAAAGTGAGGATCCTGGATCCAGTCTGGTCGGCCAAAAAATGCAGCCTCTTGTGGTACCACAGCCTGGGGACACAGATGTCATCTGCTGCTATCCGGATCTCTGCGAATTCTGGACCAGACTGCCCTCCCTTACATATGAACTCCTCAGGCTACCAATTTTGATGTTCAAGAATTGATGTCTGCCGTGGGGGTCCCAGGCTTCGCTAATTTCTCTTGTTGATCCAGTGTTGCCTTCCTCTTTGTTTGGTTCTGATCCCTTAATAAAGGATTTTTGTTTTGAATTATACTCTCCTATGTGTTTTACTTCAAAAATGACAGTTTGTTTGTGAGGATTCAGGTACATTTCAAATATACAATGTGAAATGAACAAGGGACACCAACACCATACAATCTCCTTGAGATTAAATAATAAAACATATCAATGGTGTTGGGGTAACTTCACACACAAAACACACACAAAAATATTCTGGAGTAAAAATAAAAATAACATTGAACAAAGATCAGCCTTTGAAAAAATTCAAACATTAAAAAAAAAAAAAAGGCTTAAAATCCCAAAAAAAATTAAATAAAAAAAAAAATTCTGTCAGATGTGACAACTAAGAACAATATATTCAGGGAATCCCAATAAAAAAACAAAAACAAAACTTTGTGAGAAGTGTGTGTGAATATGAGCAGCAAAACTACTTAATTCTTGTCACATTATAAAGAAGAAGAGAGTACGCTGTATTAAACCAATTTTAACATTGCAGCGTGACGAAAGTGCTGTATCCATTGAGAACGCTAAGTTTACCAGAACGAGCTGTTCCGTCTTGGAATTTCTTCTGAGCATGCGTGGCACTTTGTGCGTCGGAACAGGCCACACACGGTCGGAATTGACGCGATCGGATTTTGTTGTCGGAAAATTTTATCTCCTGCTCTCCAACTTTGTGTGTCGGAAAATCCGATGGAAAATGTCCGATGGAGCCCACACACGGTCGGAATTTCCGACAACACGCTCCGATCGGACATTTTCCATCGGAAAATCCGACCGTGTGTACCGGGCATAAGGGTGCAATAAGAACGGCTAGATAGAACATGAAAGACACATAGCGGAGGAGAGCAAAAAAAATCCCAAGAAATTCTTTAAGTATGTAAACAGTAAAAAAGGGAGGACAGACCATATTGGCCCCATAAAGAATGAGGAAGGGCATCTGGTTACATAGGATGGGGAGATGGCAAAGGTATTGAATGTATTCTTCTCCTCAGTCTTCACGAGGGAATCTGGGGGTTTCAGTAACCAAAACTGCAGTGTTTATCCTCAGGACACATCACAGGACGCACCTCCATGATTAACAGAGGACAGAATTAAAATTAGACTTTAGAAACTTAACATTAATAAATCAACGGGACCAGATGGCTTACACCCGAGGATACTTGGGGAACTCAGTCAAGTGATTGCCAGACCGTTGTTAATTTTTACAGACAGTCTACTGACTGGAATGGTACCATCTGATTGGAGAAAAGCCAATGTAGCACCATTATTTAAAAAAGGCCCAAAATACATCCCTGGGAATTACAGACCAGTTAGTCTAACATCAATAATATAAATAGTAAACTGTTGGAGGTGATGATAAGGATCTATATACAAGATTTTAGTAATGAGAACGGTATCATTAGCAGTAATCAGCATGGATTCATGAAGAATCGTTCTTGCCAAACCAATCTACTAACCTTCTATGAGGAGGTGAGTTGCCAGCTAGGAAAAAATAAGCCCCATAGACGTGGTATATCTGGACTTTGCAAAAGCATTTGACACAGTTCCCCATAAACGTTTACTGTACAAAATAAGGTCCGTTGGCATGGACCATAGGGTGAGTACATGGATTGAAAACTGGCTACAGGGGTGGGTTCAGAGGGTGGTGATAAATGGGGAGTACTCGGAATGGTCAAGGGTGGGTAGTGGGATCCCCCAGGGTTCTGTGCTGGGAGCAATCCTGTTTAATTTGTTCATAAACAACCTGGATGATGGGGTAAACAGTTCAATCTCTGTATTTGCAGACGATACTAAGCTAAGCAGGGCAATAACTTCTCCGCAGGATGTGGAAACCTTACAAAAAGATCTAAACAAATTAATGGGGTGGGCAACTACATGGGAAATGAGGTTCAATGTAGAAAAATGTAAAATAATGCATTTGGGTGGCAAAAATATGAATGCAATCTATACACTGGGGAGAGAACCTCTGGGGGAATCTGGGATGGAAAAGGACCTGGGGGTGCTAGTAGATGATAGGCTCAGCAATGGCATGCAATGCCAAGCTGCTGCTAACAAAACAAACAGAATATTGACATGCATTAAAAAGGGGATGAACTCCAGAGATAAAACGATAATTCTCCCGCTCTACAACACTCTGGTCCGGCAGCACCTAGAGTATGTTGTCCAGTTCTGGGCTCCATTCCTCAGGAAGGATTACTGGAATTGGAGCGAGTACAAAGAAGGGCATCAAAGCTAATAAAGGGTCTGGAGGATATTAGTTATGAGGAAAGGTTGCGAGCACTGAACTTATTCTCTCTGGAGAAGAGACGCTTGAGAGGGGATATGATTTAAATATACAAATACCGTACTGGTGACCCCACAATAGGAATAAAACTTTTTCGCAGAAGAGAGTTTAACAAGACTCATGGCCACTCATTAAAATTAGAAGAAAAGAGGTTTAACCTTAAACTACGTAGAGGGTTCTTTACTGTAAAAGTGGCAAGGATGTGGAATTCCCTTCCACAGGCTGTGGTCTCAGCGGGGGGCATCGATAGTATTAAGAAACTATTAGATAAGCACCTGAATAACCACAACATACAGGGATATACAATGTAATACTGACATATAATCACACACATAGGTTGGACTTGATGGACTTGTGTCTTCTTTCAACCTCACCTACTATGATACTATGATACTATGAAATCAAAATAAGAAAGCAGCCAAATGGGTCAGAAATTTCCAAGTGGAGCCTTAATAGCCTTAATAGCAGTCATAAACCCTCTTTTTGTTGCATACTGGAGGTAAAGTAATGCTGGAAACCTTTATGGGTGCATCTAGGAGGAGCATTCCAGTGGAAGTGTGTCTCCTGGACGCATATAATATCGCAGTGGGTAGAGTCAGATTCTTGCCAGATTGACGCTCTCTTGGCTGGGTGGTCCCTGTGTCCATGTGCATTGATCGTCAGTCTTTTAACCTGCATTGTAGTATGCAGGTGATGTGCTGATTACCAAATGAAGACTGTACTTACGACCCATGAGAGAGGTTCATTTTGAAAAGAAGATTGAGGTGTCCGTAGGTCTTTGAAGGCTATAGGAGTGTCCTGGCTGAGGAAGTAGGATGTTATTTTGTGATTTGAAGTTCCTGAGTGGGGTAAAAACAACAATAGTCTCTGAAAAAACAACAGATATGAACAGGATAAACAACAAAAACTTAAAAGGAGGGTATTGATAACCCAGGTGCAGATCATGTCTGCTCAGGATTACTGGAGCTGGTCTGGAGCTCCAAACGACGGGGCTTCATGTCAGGGCTACAGAGAAACGTGAAAAAGCACCCATGTGATAGGTTCGAAGAGAGTCAGGTGTCATTTACTTGTTGTCATCCCCTTGGGATTTTCCCATGGCTCCTTGCTGGGGAGGAGGGGGATGATTCTTCAGGAAGAATTTTCCAGGCCTGCAGGAGATGAAAGCCCTTCCCAGGAGAGGAGATAACATGGTTGGATCCTTCTCTGGTTACTAGGGATGAGCTTCGAGTTCGAGTCAAACTCATGTTCGACTGGAACATCGGCTGTTCGCCAGTTCGCCGAACAACGAACAATTTGGGGTGTTCGCAGCAAATTCGAAAGCCATGGAACACCCTTTAAAAGTCTATGGGAGAAATCAAAAGTGCTAATTTTAAAGGCTTATATGCATGGTATTGTCATAAAAAGTGTTTGGGGAACTGGGTCCTGCCCCAGGGGACATGTATCAATGCAAAAAGAAGTTTTAAAAACGGCCGTTTTTTCGGGAGCAGTGATTTTAATAATGCTTAAAGTGAAACAATAAAAGTATAATATTCCTTTAAATTTTGTACCTGGAGGGTGTCTATAGTATGCCTGTAAAGGGGCGCATGTTTCCCATGTTTAGAACTGTATCGGTCCGACAATACACATGTAAGTTCATTGATAAAAATGGCATGGGGATTCCCCACAGGGGAACCCCAAACCAAAAAAAAAAAAAAATGGCACGGGGGCCCACCTCAAGACTCCTGAAGACTCCCACTGAGGCGGATCGTGCGGACGGAGCGGAGAAGCCTGGAGGAAGATGCGGGACGAGAAGAACAGAAGGAAGAAGAAGATGGATTGGTTACTATCAATTTGGTTGGAAATCCCCACTTGTAGCCTATGTTGTGGTTTTTTAAGGCTTTGGTGATGGTGTTTAGATTTCTGCGGAGTTGTAAGGTATATTGTGACAGATCCGCATTGAACTGTAGGTTGGAGTAATCAGTAGTGCGGTGTTCCCCTTTGCGGGTAATTTGCAGAAGGCACTCTTTGGCTTGGTAAAAGTGCATACAAAGCAAAACATCTCTTGGGACATGTTCTGGAATAAATGAGGGCTTTGGAATGCGATTAATTCTGTCTATAGAAATTTCTATAGAGGAGAGGTATAAGGGTGGAGAGTAGCTTGGTGACAAAGGAGCGCAGATCGGCTGGTGTTACAGACTTTGAAATGCCCCTTATCATTACATTATTTCTCCTTGACCTGTCCTCTAAATCTGACAGCTTTGCCTTAATCAGATTTTGTTCTTCCTCTGCTGTATCATGAGCATCTATTAAATCATGTATGGTGGATGCATATTCCCCCTTTTAACTTCCACGTGACCAATCCTGTCACCCACAGCAGTGAGATCTGTATTGAACTTTCTCATGCAAGCATCATGTCTTTGAGGACAGTAGTTCTTAGGGAGATGTCCTTAAGTGTGGTGTCCAGAATAGGCTGGTTTAGTGTGGGGAAAGCAGTAATGGATTCAGGGAGTTCCCTGGTGTCTTCCTGTGAGTCAGTATGTAAGGTAAACCGGACTTCCACCATCAAAAGGCCAGTACAGATACCTGCTCATGCTCGCACACATTGCACCCGTGCTAATATTCATGAGCAAAGGACCAACAGAATGCCCGCAATGCCAGCTCCTCCCTGAACCACCAAGTCCTGATTCTGTGTTCCTGTTTGTTCGTGTATGACCCGGCTTGCCTTTGGACTTCCCCTCTGCTTGCTTCTTCACTTGTTACCTGGTATCCTGACTTCGGCCTGTTTATTGGACTTGATCTGCATGCTGACTTGATACCGCATTGCCTGGCTATTATCTGACCTTGGCTTGCCCTCTGGACTTCCTTTTGCATGCTGATTCGGTGCCCTGCTGCCCGGTTGTTGCTGACTACTGCTCTTCTCCTGGTTCTGCTCCTGTCCACGCTCTGGTGCCCAGCTGCTTCCGCTTCCTGTTCCAAGGATCATGACTGCCAGCTCTACCCACCTGTGGAAGGGACATCACCAGCCAGCTACCCAGCACTCATGCCACTCCTTGCCTTTACACTTTCTGTTCCCATCTTCAGGAGTGTAGGCGGGAGGAGCAAGGGAGGCCTCCATAACATTCCAGTCTCCACCAGGGACGTGATAGTATCATCCAGCCATGACTGAGAGTGGAGAAGGTACCTCCTTGCCCGAAGCACTATGCCAGCAAATCACCTTAACCCAAGCGGTGTCCGGACTTCAGGAGGCTTATGTCCAGCTTGAAAGTCGTTTATCTTCTGCATCTCAAGATTCTCTACCTGGGGAACCTGCTCCGGCCCCTGCACCCACTGTAGTAGTTCCTTTCCTGGAGCCTCGAGTACCTATCCCAGAGTGCTTTTCAGGAATTTGCTACGAGTTTCGAACTTTTCGCAATGCCTGCCAGCTGTATTTCGAGTTACAACTGCAGACTTTCTCCCTTGAGTTCCCCAGGGTGGGTTTTGTCATTTCTCTCCTGCGGGAGGAACCACAGATATGGGCCCATCACCTTCGTGAACAGACTAGGCCGTTCCTGGGATCAACTACCGCTTTCTTCAAAGCCATGGCTGAGATCTATGATGATCCCCAACGAACCTCCACAGCAGAGGCTAACTTACACACGCTTCGGCAGCGATCTCAGCCCGTGGAGAACTATGTGGTTAAGTTTCGCCACTGGAGTTCCGACACTGCCTGTAATGATGCAGCCTTGCAATATCAGTTCCGCCTGGGACTTTCCAAAACTCTGAAAGATGAGCCAGCCAGACTAGATCCACCAGAGATGCTCTCGGATTTAATCTAGCTTTCCATCCGGCTTGATCGCAGATTCCGAGAGAGAATGACAGAAAAATCTGCCAATACCCAATCTACCTGGACCTCAGCTGCACCTGCACTCACACCTCGCCCCCATCCTCCCTCAAAAGGGGACCTGTTCACTTGGGACTTACCCGTTCACTGCTGTCGCCCAAAGAAAGACTTAGACACCAGCAAAATGACTTATGCCTTTACTGTGGGGGCGTTGGTCATTACCTCTGCAACTGCCCCTTAAGGCCACAAAAGACTGCTCACGCACCTGACGCTTCCAGCTGTCCTGTAAAGAACATCTCCTCTCATCTTCTGTTGACACTCTCTCTGCAGTTACCAGGGAGGAGCATCCAAACCCAAGCTATTATCGATTCCGGAGCCTGTAGTTGTTTTATGGACTACACCTTTGCTAAACAACATCAAGTTCCACTGCAAACTAAGACGCAACATTTAAAGATTAATCTAGCGGATGGCTCAAACCTCAAGTCAGGACCTGTCACGCAAGAAACTTGTCCCCTACTGGCAGTAACCTCTTTGGGTCATTCTGAATATTTAAAACTGGACATTATCCCATCTCCCTTGTTCCCCATCATTCTGGGGATTCCATGGTTGCAGGCACACAACCCTCAAATAAACTGGGAATCTGGAACAGTGTCGTTCCCTACTACCTACTGCCAGCAGCACTGCTTTCCCCAAGCAGACACCACCACAGCGCCCCTAATGGAGCTGAAACCCGAGACTTCAGTTTCACATCTTGTACCACCTGTTTACCGTGATTTTTTAGATGTGTTTGATAAGAAGAAGGCCTAGACTTTGCCGCCCCATTGGCCATGCGATTGCCCGATCGAACTGCTACCCGGGGCCGAGATCCCTTTTGGACGGATTTTTCATTTATCAGAACTTGAGCTGGAGGCGTTGCGCTTATACATTAACGAAAACCTGGAAAGGGGATTTATCCGTCAATCCACATCGCCTGCTGGGGCTGGCATATTTTTTGTTGAAAAAAAAGATCACACCTTGAGACCTTGTGTGGACTATAGAGAATTAAACAAAATAACCATTAACAATTTCTGGAAAGAACTTTGTAAAGCACTTAAAATTGAGTCATGGTTATCTTCAGCATATCACCCCCAGACAAATGGTCAGACAGAACGTACAAATCAGACCTTAGAACAGTATCTTCGGTGTTTTTCTTCATTTACACAGGATGGCGGGGCTTCGCTTCTTCCGCTAGCTGAATTCGCTTACAACGATTCTGTCCACTCACCTACAGGTCAAACGCCATTCTTCCCAAACTTTGGATTCAACCCCTCTTTTTGCCTGAAGCAGTCTTTGATTCTTCTGTTCCAGCAGTCCAGGAGCGACTGTTGTTTCTACAAACCAACAATAAAATTCTACAAGAAGCTATTGCCAAGGCCCAACAGGATAACAAGAAATTTTTTGATAGAAAGAGAAGGGGTGATCTGGATCTTTAACCCGGTGACAGAGTTTGGTTATCAACCACTAATCTGAAAATAGCTTGTCCTTCCAAAAAAAATTGCTCCCAAGTACATTGGCCCATTTTCTGTAAATAGAAAAATAAATCCAACAGCTTATGAACTTTTGCTTTCAGAAAAGTCTAAGATTCATCCGGTCTTTCATGTATCTTTACTAAAGCCTACTGTACCAGATGCCTTCCCTGGCCGTAATGCTGGCCCTCCAGCACCTGTTACTATCGATGACGAAGAAGAGTATGAAATTGAGGCCGTTATTGATTGTAGGAAGAGGGGTGGCCGCATTCAGTATTTGATCAAATGGAAAGGGTACAGTCCTGAGGAGAGTTCGTGGGAACCAGAAGACAATATCCATGCTCCAAGGCTAGTAAGGAAGCTCTTTCAAACCCATCCTGCAAAGATGTCTCAGATGGGCATCCGGAGGCTGTCCATGGGGGGGGTGCAATGTAAGGTAAACCGGACTTCCACCATCAAAAGGCCAGTACAGATACCTGCTAATGCTCGCACACATTGCACCCGTGCTAATATTCATGAGCAAAGGACCGACAGAATGCCCGCAATGCCAGTTCGTCGCGCACGGGTGTGCGCGCATGCGCACGTTGGTGCGCGAGTGTGTGTGTGTGCGCATGTGTGCACGCGCTCGTGCACACACCAATTATCACTTGGCACCCAGTGGCCTATTTAAACTGCTCTGTTACTGCAAACAAGTGCTGGATGATCTTCAGCTCCTCCCTGAACCACCAAGTCCTGTTCCTGTGTTCCTGTTTGTTCGTGTGTGACCCAGCTCGTCTTTGGACTTCCCCTCTACTTACTTCTTCACTTGTTACCTGGTATCCTGACTTCGGCCTGTTTATTGGACTTGATCTGCCTGCTGACTTGGTACTGCATAGCCTGGCTATTACCTGCCCTCTGGACTTCCTTTCGCATGCTGATTCGGTGAAATAGAGTAAATTACCGCGCTGTGATAATAAAACTAAAAAATATACCCAAAACAAAAGGCTGCTGCTAAAGTGAGATACACACAACAAATAATAAACAATAGAAAGCAGCGCTAATCCCCCAAATTAAATAAATACAGTGAATAATCAAGAGTTGGTGTAAAATTATTAAAACACTCAATAAATCAATATGGTCAGAAAAGAACTAAAAAGTCCATCTTCTTATTCATCGGTGAAAGAATAAAGCGGCATATGTCAGAATGGTGACACAAAGTTCATATCGTGCATAGAGAATACCAGGATTAGTGGCCCACGGTAAGTACTTCAACCTCCACCACACCACCAGTGCTAAGAGAAATGCTCGCTTACCAGATGGCAAGCAAAGGATGCTTGCGGCCTATACCCGGCCAGGGCCTTTATCCAATGTAGGGACACAAGAGATCTCCAGAGAAACCCGTCTAGGGGGTCAACATGGAATCGCCAAACTTGTCAGCCAAGGACCGTGACCAGGTAGGATACCGTAATATTCAGATGTTCCCAGAATATAAAGGAATCACCATAGCGTAACATTGTAAAACACCATTTATTTAAAAAAACGAAAAGCCACTTACAATAAACGTAGCAAATAAAAGCAGTTCAGCCGGCCGGCTTGTACGGACACCCGTCCCTTCGAACACAACACGCGAGACGTCAGCACGTCAGCTCCTCCTCCCGACGCGCGTTTCGTCATATAATGGCGTCATCTGGGGCACGGGCGACGCACTGACGTGTCGCGTATAAATAGGTAAACACAAGGAACCAAGCCTCGATGTGAAACCTGATCCAGAAATCATCCGCGTTCTACCTCAAGATCTGGCAGAAGTTCCTGGCGGCCATTTTAGCTATTGGAAGTTGCTCTCAAATAGTGACCGGACAGAGTAACTAATTAAACAGGTATAAAAGTAAATATTTTTACAGCCTATGAGTAACGGACAGATTGTACCTCCTATAATAGGAGGTGGAATAATCCAGCCTAAGAGTGGAACTTATAATGAAATAACTCAATACTCAAAAATATTAAAATTAATAGAAACTTATATAAAAAATAATTAATTTAAAAGCCATCAATATGAGGCAAAAATAAAGGACCAGAGAACCATATGAATCTAATAGAAGGATAAATAACCACTAAGACCATAACATGTTCAACGGAGGGGGTCGTCTATCTGCTTCAGTGCCCCTGTGGGTTGCAGTATGTGGGCAGGACTAGATGACCCCTCTCCGTCAGATTAAACGAGCATATCTCTAATATTAGGAACGGATTCCCAAAACACTCGGTTTCCAAACATTATCTCACCACCCACAATAAAGATCCCTCGAATACGATATTTCTAGGGATAGATAAATACCACCCAGCTGAACTGCTTTTATTTGCTACGTTCATTGTAAGTGGTTTTTCGTTTTTTTAAATAAATGGTGTTTTACAATGTTACGCTATGGTGATTCCTTTATATTCTGGGAACATCTGAATATTACGGTATCCTACTTGGTCACGGTCCTTGGCTGACAAGTTTGGCGATTCCATGCTGACCCCCTAGATGGGTTTCTCTGGAGATCTCTTGTGTCCCTACATTGGATAAAGGCCCTGGCCGGGTATAGGCCGCAAGCATCCTTTGCTTGCCATCTGGTAAGCGAGCATTACTCTTAGCACTGGTGGTGTGGTGGAGGTTGAAGTACTTACCGTGGGCCACTAATCCTGGTATTCTCTATGCACGATATGAACTTTGTGTCACCATTCTGACATATGCCGCTTTATTCTTTCACCGATGAATAAGAAGATGGACTTTTTAGTTCTTTTCTGACCATATTGATTTATTGAGTGTTTTAATAATTTTACACCAACTCTTGATTATTCACTGTATTTATTTAATTTGGGGGATTAGCGCTGCTTTCTATTGTTTATTATTTGTTGTGTGTATCTCACTTTAGCAGCAGCTTTTTGTTTTGGGTATATTTTTTAGTTTTATTATCACAGCGCGGTAATTTACTCTATTTTACTGATTTTATGTTGATACTCGCTTACTGCAGCTTAATCCATTATCAAACCTCTAGTCAAATTAGTATCTGACTGTTTTATCACAGATGGATATATTTGACTACAGGGCCTCCAAAAAGGTCAACACTAATGGAGTTTTTGAACCATATAAAGAGGAGGAAGGAGATCTTAGTGGTTTATTCACTAGATTAAAAAATCTTACCATCTCAGAGACCCATACTAAGTGGGACATTGCTTACTTGGAAACATATGTCAAGTCCAATATGGTTCCAAGAAGCCTAAGGTGGGAGATTAGCCCACAAAAAGGCGATATCCAATTGGAAGATTGGTACAAATATTTAAATGAGGCTGGGGTTAGTCTTCTCAGATTTCTCATTGAAAGGAAATTGGTCAAACTTTCCCGTTTAGATGAAGAAATCAAAAAAATTAAAGAAAAACTAACCCCTCTTCAGGATACAGCTGAATATAAAGATAAGTCACAAAGTTTGCTTAACATTTTAGAAAAAGAGGACAGAGAACAGAAATTTAAAAAAAAGAAAAAATACAACAGAGATTTAGCGGATTACCATGGGGGAGTTGTATTCGAATGGCAGAAAAAATTACTGGCGGCGAACGCTAGTCAAGATAATGCTGCTATGGATACGGCTCCACCCATAACTAATGCTAATCCTGCTAAAGGGTCTATCCCTACTAATGCTTATAAGAACAATGAAAGAATTAGAAGGGGTTCTTTCCAACCTCCTCATAGAACCTATAATCAAGGGAGAGGAGGACCACCACAAAACCAACAGTCTGGACCCCCTCAGCGATCATTTAGATCCAACCAGGGGAATAAGCGTGGGCGGAATCCTAATACCCCATATCAAGGTCCCAATCATAATCAGGGACGTGTCCCCTACCCACAGGATACCACTTATTATGGTTCAGGCTACAGCCAGGTTGGTGGTCCCTTGACTCGGGGACAGAACTACTATAAAGGTATGGGACCTAGGGGTCCACCCCCTGTTCAAGATAGTTCTTCATCATATTCTGAGCAATGTTACCCCCATTTTCCTGTAGATGAATATCGTAATTCATCTGGTCCAAACAACGACCAAAATCGTTTTGGCTATGGGGGCCTCACTCAAAATAGGTTCTTCCCCCTACGCGACCTTGATGGCCCAACATCAGAGTACCAAGATGGAAATGGTATTCCATACCCCTTAAGTAATAGGGATTTTCCTGGTCCTTCCCATCAATGGGGTAGTGATAGAGGGATGAGTTATGCCAACCCTGGACCCTCAAGCCAAGATTCCCAACAGTGGGGTTTTCACAGGCCCAACCAGGGTGTCAAGAGGGCTGTAGATCAAGGAGAGGAACCAGGGGGGGAGACGAGTACGAACAAAAAAGAATAAAACTATAGCTGGAGCAGGAATTTTCAACTTAAGTTCAGTTACCCTTAATGCTAATGAAAAACAAATACTTGATAAGGGTCTTAAGTTTGCACCTCCCCGCAAACTTAATAATAGGGATGAGCCGAACACCCCCCTGTTCGGTTCGCACCAGAACATGCGAACAGGAAAAAAGTTCGTTCGAACATGCGAACACCGTTAAAGTCTATGGGACACGAACATGAATAATCAAACGTGCTAATTTTAAAGGCTTATATGAAAGTTATTGTCATAAAAAGTGTTTGGGGACCTGGGTCCTGCCCCAGGGGACATGGATCAATGCAAAAAAAAGTTTTAAAAACGGCCGTTTTTTAAGGAGCAGTGATTTTAATAATGCTTAAAGTCAAACAATAAAAGTGTAATATCCCTTTAAATTTCGTAGCTGGGGGGTGTCTATAGTATGCCTGTAAAGGGGCGCATGTTTCCTGTGTTTAGAACAGTCTGACAGCAAAATGACATTTTGAAGGAAAAAACTCATTTAAAACTACTCGCGGCTATTGCATTGCCGACAATACACATAGAAGTTCATTGATAAAAACGACATGGGAATTCCCCAAAGGGGAACCCCGAACCAAAATTAAAAAAAAAAAATGACGTGGGAGTCCTCCTAAATTCCATACCAGGCCCTTCAGGTCTGGTATGGATATTAAGGGGAACCCCGGCCAAAATTTAAAAAAAAAAATGACGTGGGGTTCCCCCTAAATTCCATACCAGACCCTTCAGGTCTGGTATGGATTTTAAGGGGAACCCCGCGCCAAAAAAAAAAAAAACGGCGTGGGGCCCCCCCTCCCTCCTGAACCGTACCAGGCCACATGCCCTCAACATTGGGAGGGTGCTTTGGGGTAGCCCCCCAAAACACCTTGTCCCCATGTTGATGAGGACAAGGGCCTCATCCCCACAACCCTGGCCGGTGGTTGTGGGGGTCTGCGGGCGGGGGGCTTATCGGAATCTGGAAGCCCCCTTTAACAAGGTGACCCCCAGATCCCGGCCCCCCCCCTGTGTGAAATGGTAAGGGGGTACATAAGTACCCCTACCATTTCACGAAGAAAGTGTCAAAAATGTTAAAAATGACAAGAGACAGTTTTTGACAATTCCTTTATTTAAATGCTTCTTCTTTCTTCTATCTTCCTTCATCTTCTGGTTCTTCTGGTTCTTCTGGCTCTTCTGGTTCTTCCTCCGGCGTTCTCGTCCAGCATCTCCTCCGCGGCGTCTTCTGTCTTCTTCTCCTCGGGCCGCTCCGCACCCATGGCATGGGGGGGAGGCTCCCGCTCTTCTCTTCTTCTTTTCTTCTCTTCTTCTCTTCTTCATTTTCTTCTCCGGGCCGCTCCGCAATCCATGCTGGCATGGAGGGAGGCTCCCGCTGTGTGACGGCGCTCCTCGTCTGACAGTTCTTAAATAACGGGGGGGCGGGGCCACCCGGTGACCCCGCCCCCCTCTGACGCACGGTGACTTGACGGGACTTCCCTGTGGCATTCCCCGTGACGTCACAGGGAAGTCCCGTCAAGTCACCGTGCGTCAGAGGGGGCGGGGTCACCGGGTGGCCCCGCCTACCCCCGTTATTTAAGAACTGTCAGACGAGGAGCGCCGTCACACAGCGGGAGCCTCCCTCCATGCCAGCATGGATTGCGGAGCGGCCCGGAGAAGAAAAGAAGAAAAGAAGAAGAGAAGAAGAGAAGAAAAGAAGAAGAGAAGAGCGGGAGCCTCCCCCCCATGCCATGGGTGCGGAGCGGCCCGAGGAGAAGAAGATAGAAGACGCCGCGGAGGAGATGCTGGACGAGAACGCCGGAGGAAGAACCAGAAGAGCCAGAAGAACCAGAAGAACCAGAAGATGAAGGAAGATAGAAGAAAGAAGAAGCATTTAAATAAAGGAATTGTCAAAAACTGTCTCTTGTCATTTTTAACATTTTTGACACTTTTTTCGTGAAATGGTAGGGGTACTTATGTACCCCCTTACCATTTCACACAGGGGGGGGGCCGGGATCTGGGGGTCACCTTGTTAAAGGGGGCTTCCAGATTCCGATAAGCCCTCCGCCCGCAGACCCCCACAACCACCGGCCAGGGTTGTGGGGATGAGGCCCTTGTCCTCATCAACATGGGGACAAGGTGTTTTGGGGGGCTACCCCAAAGCACCCTCCCAATGTTGAGGGCATGTGGCCTGGTACGGTTCAGGAGGGAGGGGGGGCGCACTCTCGTCCCCCCCTCTTTTCCTGCGGCCTGCCAGGTTGCGTGCTCGGATAAGGGTCTGGTATGGATTTTTGGGGGGACCCCACGCCGTTTTTTTTTTTTTTTTGGCGCGGGGTTCCCCTTAAAATCCATACCAGACCTGAAGGGTCTGGTATGGAATTTAGGGGAACCCCACGTCATTTTTTTTTTAAAATTTTGGCCGGGGTTCCCCTTAATATCCATACCAGACCTGAAGGGCCTGGTATGGAATTTAGGGGGACTCCCACGTCATTTTTTTTTTTTAATTTTGGTTCGGGATTCCCCTTTGGGGAATTCCCATGCCGTTTTTATCAATGAACTTCTATGTGTATTGTCGGCAATGCAATAGCCGCGAGTAGTTTTAAATGAGTTTTTTCCTTCAAAATGTCATTTTGCTGTCAGACTCTTCTAAACACAGGAAACATGCGTCCCTTTACAGGCACACTATAGACACCCCCCAGGTACGAAATTTAAAGGGATATTACACTTTTATTGATTGACTTTAAGCATTATTAAAATCACTGCTCCTGAAAAAACGGCCGTTTTTAAAACTTTTTTTTGCATTGATCCATGTCCCCTGGGGCAGGACCCAGGTCCCCAAACACTTTTTATGACAATAACTTGCATATTAGCCTTTAAAATTAGCACTTTTGATTTCTCCCATAGACTTTTAAAGGGTGTTCCGCGGCATTCGAATTTGCCGCGAACACCCCAAATTGTTCGCTGTTCGGTGAACTTGCGAACAGCCAATGTTCGAGTCGAACATGAGTTCGACTCGAACTCGAAGCTCATCCCTACTTAATAAGTTTGAAACATATATGGATGTTCATAAATTTATTAGAAAAGTTAACATTAAAAGGTATTTGCTTTCTAATCCGATTGTAGATCACAGACAGGGGTTTAACGATTACCAACATACGGGACTTGCCAACGCCTCCCTGTTCAACCCTCCGGGGGCAATGGCACCGTCCATAAGAGTTTTCCGAGATGTCTTACTAAGAGACCTTGAGGAAATGCCTATTAAGAAGGCAAGACAGAGTTGCGAACTCCAGTTAGGACTTGACTCATTATGTAGTAACAAAGAAATAGTTATCAGACCCGCTGATAAGGGAGGGGGGATCGTCATTTTAAATCGAGGTGACTATTTAGCGGAGATGTATAGGATTCTTGGTGATAGAGACACCTATACCCCGTTGAAAAGAGACCCTAAAATCTCTTATCTGGGTGAATTAACCAAGATTGTTGATGGTGGTTACACACAGGGTATTATCAACAAAAAGGAGAAGCTGTATCTTATCCCCAAAGCACCTCATACGCCAGTGATCTACTATTTGCCGAAAGTGCATAAGCACCCCACTTGCCCCCCGGGACGTCCTATTGTGAGTGGGATTGACTCCCTTACGTCCCGGGTGGGCAAGTACATCGATTTCTTCTTGCAACCCCTGGTGGCAAAAATGCCTTCCCTAATTAAGGATTCCAGACATGTGATAAATATTCTGTCTGAGTATACTCCTACTGCGTCCATGTGGATGGTTACCGCAGACGTAACATCTTTGTATACAATAATTCCTCATGATTTGGGCCTTTATGCGGTTGAATACTATCTAAGGAGAGATTCTGATTTGTTTGATGAGCAAATTAACTTTATTATAGACCTTCTGTGGTATGCTGCATCACATAACTATTTCTGGTTCGACAAGCAGTTCTACCGTCAAGATCGGGGAGTTGCTATGGGGGCTAAATATGCCCCCAGCCTTGCGAACCTTTTTATGGCTTTGTGGGAGGAGGACGTCATCTATGTTTGCCATAGGCCCCAGCTCAAACTGTGGGCCAGGTACATCGATGACGTCCTCCTCCTTTGGGATGGTACTCTGAGTGATTTGGACCAATTTATGGGAGACCTTAATAAGAACGATAGAGGCATTGTTCTGAATTTTGAGGCCAGTCAGTCTACCATTAGCTTCCTAGATCTTAATATAGCTATCCGCCAGAATCAGTTTTGCACTTCTACTTTCTTTAAAAGCACGGATCGTAACTCTTATATTTCTATGGATAGCTGCCACCATCAATCATGGCTTCGTTCTGTTCCTAAGAGCCAGTATATACAGTTGAGGCGTAATTGCTCTGATATTGCTGAGTTTTTGGAACAGGCTGATGTTCTTACTAAAAGATTTTTGGAAAAGGGCTATTCGTCAGATACCCTCAATTCTACTCTTCATGCAGTGGTAAATTTGGATAGGAGTGATTTATTAAGGGACAGACCGCCCCGGGAGCGAAATTCTGCTTTGGTCCCATTTATCACTACCTATTCAGTACAACATAACCAAATTAGGAATTTGGTGCAAAGACACTGGCATATTTTGAATAATGACCCTGTTCTCAAGTCTATTTTACCTGTTAGACCTCAAGTGGTTTTTAGAGGAGCATCATGTCTTAAAGACCGACTGGCCCCTAATGTTATCGATCCCCCCGCTACTAGATTGAGTTTTTTTGGTAACCTCACTGGATATTATAAATGTGGGAGGTGTAGAGTGTGCTCCATTAATAGAGGTACTCAAAGACGTACCCATAGGTTTATTTCCCATACCACACAGAGGGAACATGAGATTGAGCCATTCATAACATGTTCGACGGAGGGGGTTGTCTACCTACTTCAGTGCCCCTGTGGGTTGCAGTATGTGGGCAGGACTAGACAACCCCTCTCCATCAGGTTAAACAAGCATATCTCTAATATTAAGAACGGATTCTCAAAACACTCGGTTTCCAAACATTATCTCACCACCCACAATAAAGATCCCTCGAATATGATATTTCTAGGGATAGATAAATACCACCCCCATTGGAGGGGTAGCTCTCTTGTCAGGAGTATCTCCAGACTTGAGATGCTATGGATCCATAAAATCAAATGTTATACCCCCCATGGGCTCAACGTTGATATTGATACTAACGCTTTCATAGACAGCTCTTGAGATTATGCATATTGGAGGTTTTTACCTGATATTATTATTATGTATTATTTTAGGAATATGTTGTTTAATTTTTTCCTGTTCTGGAAACTAACTCCTTGTGAGCCGAAGGAAATCATCCCTGACCTCACCTGTAGTTTGATGTTGTGATGTTTTTAGACAGGAAGATCCTTGTGGGGGAATGGCTGGTGATGATGCCACTTAATGTAGTTGGGTGTATCCAGAGTTGTTTGGAGCCAGCTAAGTTTTCTCCTGATATAACCTTTGGGCCTAAAAGGTTTTTCCTTTATGGCCTTAGTGGTTATTTATCCTTCTATTAGATTCATATGGTTCTCTGGTCCTTTATTTTTGCCTCATATTGATGGCTTTTAAATTAATTATTTTTTATATAAGTTTCTATTAATTTTAATATTTTTGAGTATTGAGTTATTTCATTATAAGTTCCACTCTTAGGCTGGATTATTCCACCTCCTATTATAGGAGGTACAATCTGTCCGTTACTCATAGGCTGTAAAAATATTTACTTTTATACCTGTTTAATTAGTTACTCTGTCCGGTCACTATTTGAGAGCAACTTCCAATAGCTAAAATGGCCGCCAGGAACTTCCGCCAGATCTTGAGGTGGAACGCGGATGATTTCCGGATCAGGTTTCACATCGAGGCTTGGTTCCTTGTGTTTACCTATTTATACGCGACACGTCAGTACGTCGCCCGTGCCCCAGACGATGTCATTATATGACGAAACGCGCGTCGGGAGGAGCTGACGTGCTGACGTCTCGCGTGCTGTGTTAGAAGGGACTGGTGTCCGTACAAGCCGGCTGGCTGAACTGCTTTTATTTGCTACGTTTATTGTAAGTGGCTTTTTCGTTTTTTTAAATAAATGGTGTTTTACAATGTTACGCTATGGTGATTCCTTTATATTCTGAGAACATCTGAATATTACAGTATCCTACCTGGTCACGGTCCTTGGCTGACAAGTTTGGCGATTCCATGCTGACCCCCTAGACGGGTTTCTCTGGAGATCTCTTGTGTCCCTACATTGGATAAAGGCCCTGGCCGGGTATAGGCCGCAAGCATCCTTTGCTTGCCATCTGGTAAGCGAGCATTTCTCTTAGCACTGGTGGTGTGGTGGAGGTTGAAGTACTTACCGTGGGCCACTAATCCTGGTATTCTCTATGCACGATATGAACTTTGTGTCACCATTCTGACATATGCCGCTTTATTCTTTCACCGATGAATAAGAAGATGGACTTTTTAGTTCTTTTCTGACCATATTGATTTATTGAGTGTTTTAATAATTTTACACCAACTCTTGATTATGCTGATTCGGTGCCCTGCTGCCCGGTTGTTGCTGACTACTGCTCTTCTCCTGGTTCTGCTCCTGTCCATGCTCTGCTGCCCAGCTGCTTTCGCTTCCTGCTCCAAGGATCGTGACTGCCAGCTCTAACCACCTTTGGAGGAGACATCACCAGCCAGCTACCCAGCACTCGTGCCACTCCTTGCCTTTACACTTTCTGTTCCCATCTTCAGGAGTGTAGGCGGGAGGAGCAAGGGAGGCCTCCATCACATTCCAGTCTCCACCAGGTACGTAATACAGTATTAGATCTCACCTTACATTGCTGCAGCCCGTTTCTTCCATCCTTGGTTTAGCCTTTGCTGGGCTTCTGCAGACAGGAGTGGAGGTCTGTGAGTTCCCCAAAGAGCGATGGCTGTTCTGGTAAGCCGAGCTACTGCAGTTAGACCGCGCTCTGTTTAGGGGATGTTGGAGAGCCAGAGCCATCTTGCCCACGCTGCCCCGGCGGCAGTGTGAAGTACGCCATCAGCTTGTACGGTTTATGTGCATTTTTCCTTTTTTTTTGGACATAGTGATGGGATGTAGGAGTGATGGGGCACTGATCGACTGCAGCAGGAGAGAATTCTGGTGCCACTACCATGTCCCGTCGTTCGGCGGAGTTCCCGGTCTACGCCGCTATCTTGGCTGAGGTCACGTCACGCCCCCCAAGAGAAAACATTTCTGATTGCATCATTAAAATAATATTATATGTGTTTCTTATCCTACACTATGATGTAACAAGCAATGATCCTTATCCTTTACCCATACAGTATATGCATTCAAATCTGTGGGTTCAAAAACACAGGAGGGTGGTCGGGCATCTATAGACATGCCTATGGCAAGGGGAGGAGGAAGATGTAAGTGTAGACAGAAAGCTGCAGCAGTGATTTGAAACAATCATAGACATCAATGGTCATCAGTGAAGTGTAGTCACATACCAACTGCCCTCAGGTAAAATAATCTTCTACTGCTTCTCTAAACATGGACACTTACATTGTGAATTCATGCATACATTACCCTGAATTTTTTTTATCAATGTGTTCACATACGTGTAATTTATTAATCATAGTCTCTGTCATTTTCATATACTGTAGGTCTTCCATATGAAGTACATGGTTGATCCTGCCAGCCACCTTTCTTTCTTATTCTAAACTGACTACACAAAGCACCAAAGCTGATCAGTTTACATCCTTTGGTTGGTCATTCAGAGGCACAGGACACTGTGCAGACACACAGCATGCCTGTATTTGTTTTTTTGTGCAGCCACCATGCTCTCCTCCCAATCATAGCTTGCCTCTGGCACACACCCTTCCCAAACACAGCCTGCCTCTTGAACATGACCCCCGTTCAAGCACAGCCTGCATCTTGACATACTGTGTGTCTGCATAGTGTCCTGTGCCTCTAGCAGGAAGAAGAGTTACATGGTCACATGACAGAATGAAAGATCATTTCTGAAACTAAGCAAAAACAGTTATGTTACCTGCATAGTTACAACTGTATTATAAAGCATCTATAACATTTTATGTTCATAACTACTTTAACTAAAATTAGACTTGGGAAACTTAACATTAATAAATCACCAGGACCAGATGGCTTGCATCCGAGGAAACTTAGGGAACTCAGTCAATTAATTTCCAGACCATTGTTCCAAATTTTTACTGACAGTCTACTGACTGGAATGGTACCAGCTGATTGGAGAAAAGCCAATGTAGCACCAATATTTAAAAAGGGCCCAAAATACATCCCTGGGAATTACAGACCAGTTAGCCTAACATCAATAGTATGCAAGCTCTTGGAGGGGATGATAAGGGACTAAATACAAGATTGTAGTAATGAGAACAGTATCATTAACAGTAATCAGCATGGATTCATGAAGAATTGTTCTTGCCAAACCAATCTATTAACCTTCTATGAGGCCCTGTAGATGTGGTATATCTGGATTTTGCAAAAGCATTTGACACAGTTCCCTATAAACGTTTAGTGTACAAGATAAGGTCCATTGGCATGGACCATAGGGTGAGTACATGTATTATTGAAAACTGGCTACAAGGGCGAGTTTAGAGGGTGGTGATAAATGGGGAGTACTCGGAATGGTCAGGGGTGGGTAGTGGGGTCCCCCAGGGTTCTGTGCTGGGACCAATTCTATTTATTTTGTTCATAAACGACCTGGAGGATGGGGTAAACTGTTCAATCTCTGTGTTTGCAGACAATACTAAGCTAAGCAGGGCAATAACTTCTCCACAGGATGTGGAAACCTTACAAAAAGATCTGAACAAATAATGGGGTGGGCAACTACATGGCAAATGAGGTTTAATGTAGAAAAATGTAAAATAATGCACTTGGGTGGCAAAAATATGAATGCAATCTATACACTGGGGGGAGAACCTCTGGGGCAATCTAGGATGGAAAACGACCTAGGGTTCCTAGTAAATGACAGGCTCATCAAGCTGATGTTAACAAAGCAAACAGAATACTGGAATGCATTAAAAAGGGGATCAACTACAGAGATAAAACGATAATTCTCCCACTCTACAAGACTCTGGTCCGGCAGCACCTAGAGTATGCTGTCCAGTTCTGGGCACCAGTCCTCAGGAAGGATGTACTGGAAATGGAGCGAGTACAAAGAAGGGCAACAAAGCTAATAAAGGGTCTGGAGGATATTAGTTATGAGGAAAGGTTGCAAGCACTGAACTTATTCTCTCTGGAGAAGAGACGCTTGGGAGGGGATGATTTCAATTTATACATACCGTACTGGTCACCCCACAATAGGGATAAAACTTTTTTGCAAAGGGAGTTCACGTGGCCACTCATTAAAATTAGAAGAAAAGAGGTTTGACCTTAAAGTAGAGGGTTCTTTACTGTAAGAGCGGCAAGGATGTGGAATTCCCTTCCACAGGTGGTGGTCTCAGCGGGGAGCATCGATAGTTTCAAAAAAATATTAGATAAGCACCTGAACGACCACAACATACAGAGATATACAATGTAATACTGACATATAATCACACATATAGGTTGGACTTGATGGACTTGTGTCTTTTTTCAAGCTCACCTACTATGTAACTATGTAACTGCCGATTATGCAGTCATGCAATGCTGTACCCAAACAAAATTTATATAATTATTTTCAAATATTTTGCGAATTATTTTTAGAACTCTCTTTTGGTGGTATTTGATCACCACCGGGTTTTTATTTTTGTGATATAAATGAAAAAAGACCAGAAATTTGTACATTCTGCTATAAAACACATCCAATTAAAAAAAAAAAAAAAAAAAAGAAATCAAATTTCTTCATAAATAAAAATCCAAATAAGTGTATATTGATTGGTTTGCATGAATATTATAGTGCCTACAAACCATGGTATACTGTATACTGGAATTTCAATTTTACAATTTTTTTATACTACTAATGGCGGCGATCAACAACTTATAATTAGAGATGGGACGAACGACCCCAGTTGGGTTTGCGCCAGAACGCTCAAACATTAAGAAAAAAACAAGTCGAATAACAAACCCCATTGAAGTCTATGGTACCCGAACTGGAAAAAACAAAATTGCCCATTTTGAGGGATTAGATGCAAGTTATTGGGCACACAAAGGGTATGGGGGTCTGAGCACTGCCCTGGGGGACATGTATCAATGAAAACAAAGTTTGAAAAAACATAATTTTTAAATGAGCAGTGATTTACTGATGCTTAAAGTGGTTGTAAACCCTCTCCTATACCCAGTGAAGTGAATAGCCTCAGATGATACACAGAGATAAAACAAATCTCCTCACATAAGTTTTACATGTATATCTGCTGTCTTTCCCTTTCTACACTCTTTGTAAAGTGCAGATCGTGTAAGAAATCTTTCTTCTTCTTCCAGCAGTGGGTGTGGAGTCTGGGCTTATACTGTGTGAGAGCTGATTGGAGGAAAGGCAGACATCTCCCCCGCTGCTGTTATCTCGTGTGTCGGAGAACTTGTCAGAAGTGACTCCGTTGATAACAGAGGATAGGAGCAGCAGAAAGAAATGGCACTTAGAGCTTTGGAGAGAGATAAGTAAAAACTACAGATATATGTGCCTAGGTCAAATTTCATGAATGGGGTTTACAACCACTTTAACCACATGCCGACCAGCCGCCGCAGTTGTACTACGGCAGAATGGCAGGGCTGGGCAAAACAACGTCACAACAAATGTAACGTCGCTTCGCCCCATGGCCACTAGGGGGCCCGGCAGTCTCGATCAAAGCCAGGCTACCGCGATCGCCGCTGAAACACAGAGAACCGGGATCTGTGTGTGTAAACACACAGTGTCCAGTTCTCTGAGGGGAGAACAGACAGATCGTCTGTTCATACAGAGTATGAACAGACGATCTGTTATCTTTCCTGCACAGACCCCATCCCCCTTCAGTTAGAACACAAACTAGGACACACTTAACCCCTTCACTGCCCCCTAGTGTTAACCCCTTCACTGCCAGTGACATTTTTACAGTAATCAATGCATTTTTAATCGTACTGATCGCTGTATTAATGCCAATGGTCCCAAAAATGTGTCAAAATTGTCCAATGTGTCCGCCATAATGCCACAGTCATGATAAAAATCACAGATAAAAAAATAATAATAAAAATGCTATAAATCTATCCCCTATTTTGTAGACGGTATAACTTTTGCGCAAACCAATCAATATATGCTTATTGCGATTTCTTTTACCAAAAATATGTAGAAGAATACATATTAGCCTAAACTGAGGAAAAAAAATGTTTTTAAATATATTTTTGGGGGATATTATAGCAAAACGTAAAAAATAATGCATTTTTTCAAAATTGACGCTCTTTTTTTGTTTATAGCGCAAAAAATAAAAACTGCAGAGGTGATCAAATACCACCAAAAGAAAGCTCTATTTGTGGGGAAAAAAAGACGTCAATTTTGTTTGGGTGCAACTTCGCACGACTGCGCAATTGTCAGTTAAAACGACGCAGTGCCGAATCGCAAAGAGTGCTCTGGTCAGGAAGGGGGTAAAATCTTCTGGGGCTGAAGTGGTTAAAGTGAAATAATAAAAATTAAAATAAAAATAGTGCCTGGAGGGTCGCCGTTTTCTGCCTGTAAAGTGGCTCATCTGTGCCGTGTATAGAACCTGCTGCAGCAAAAATGATATATATAAAGGCAAAAAAAGGTTTTCCCTGCAAGCTTTCTTTATTTTTTAAACAACGGCTTTAGGAGCCAGTCTGTATGATGAGGCCACAATTTAGTGCACTTGGAACAAGATTAGAGATTTTTAGGGATACATTCTGGTGTCTGTTTCGCAGACTTTGAATAAAAGTACCAGGTGCAAAAAAATTGGGCTTTGGATATTGGTGGTCCCTTTACACCGTAACCCTATAGAGCAGGGGTCTCAAACTGGTGGCCCTCCAGCTGTTGCAAAACTACAAGTCCCATCATGCCTCTGCTCTGTGGGAGTCATGCTTGTAACTGTCAGCCTTGCAATGCCTCATGGGACTTGTATTTTCGCAACAGCTGGAGGGCCACCAGTTTGAGACCCCTGCTATAGAGGTACTCTTGATGAAAGCAAGAATTGGCCTTACTGTCAAAAATTTAAATGATATACCCTGGTCAAACAGGTGCAGAAAAAAATGGGCTTTTGGTATTGGTGGTGCCTTCACACCATAACCCTATAGAGGTTATCTTGATGAAAGCAAGAATTGGCCTTGCTGTCAAAAATTATAATGAAATGCACCTGTTAAACTGCTGAGGAAAAATTGGTCCTTGGGTGTTAATTATGCCCATGAAACCTATACCAAAAAGTTTCTTCATGATAAAATAAACACCCACAAAGCTAGGCAGCCTAGACAGTCTTGCACAGAATCCACATCCCACAACCACTTAATCGGCAACATCGGCATCACAGGCTTGATAGCTGCTGCTAATCCAGGAATGATTCATTTTGATAAATGTCAGCTGGTCAACGGAGTCTGTGGACAGGCACGTTCTCTTATCTGTCACAAAACCTTCAGCAGCACTTAATGTCCATTCCGAAAGCACGCTGGATGCAGGGTAGCCCAGCAGCTCAATTGCATACTGGGCAAGTTCTGGCCAGTGGTCTATTCTCACGACCCAGTAACCCAGTGGATCGTCAACTGGAAAGCTCTACATGTCTGTTTTCGCCCCGAGATAATCTCCCACTATATGATGCAGACGCTGCCAATGGGATGTGAAAGCTGACAGCCCTGGGTGCCGAGGACTGAACATTTTTTGAAATGCATCACTGAGGTGGCCACCTTCTCCATCGCTCCTCTTTTGACCAACAGAAGCCTCAAAACTAGCTTTTCCAAGTGACGGTAACCTCACAGTCTGGAAAGGCATTACAGAAACTCCTCTTAAGGTGTTCTCAAAATATTAAATAGTTAAACCAATAGTGATCCTTCACCTTGATGCTACAAATTCTTGGGTCAATTCACAGGCTTTGAGGAATGAGGGAGCCCATGCACCGCAAGTCTGCGGAGGCATGAGAAGCAGGATCCTTGGGATCACTGAGGATTACAGTATCTGGAACTATCTCCTACCAGCCACGTACTACAAATAGGGATGAGCTGAACACCCCCCTGTTCGGTTCGCACCAGAACTTGCGAACAGGCAAAAAATTCATTCAAACACGCAAACATCGTTAAAGTCTATGGGACACAAACACGAATAATCAAAAGTGCTAATTTTAAAGGCTTATATGCAAGTTATTGTCATAAAAAGTGTTTGGGGACCTGGGTCCTGCCCCAAGGGACATGGATCAATGCAAAAAAAAGTTTTAAAAACAGCCGTTTTTTCGGGAGCAGTGATTTTAATAATGCTTAAAGTGAAACAATAAAAGTGTAATATCCCTTTAAATTTCGTACCTGGGGGGTGTCTAAAGTATGCCTGTAAAGAGGCGCATGTTTCCAGTGTTTAGAACAGTTTGACAGAAAAATGACATTTAAAAGGAAAAAAAGTCATTTAAAACTGCTCGTGGCTATTAATGAATTGCCGGTCCGACAATACACATAAAAGTTCATTGATAAAAACGGCATGGGAATTCCCCACAGAGGAACCCTGAACCAAAATTTAAAAAAAAAATGACGTGGGGGGTCCCCCTAAATTCCATACCAGGCCCTTCAGGTCTGGTATGGATATTAAGGGGAACCCCGGTCAAAATGTAAAAAAAAAATGGTGTGGGGTCCCCCTCAAAATCTATACCAGACCCTTGAGGTCTGGTATGGATTTTAAGGGGAACCCCGCGCCAAAATTTTTTAAAAAAATGTCATGGGGTCCCCCTAAAAATCCATACCAGAGCACGCAACCTGGCAGGCCGCAGGAAAAGAGGGGGGGACGAGAGAGCGCCCCCCCTCCTGAACCGTACCAGGCCTGAAGGGCCTGGTATGGAATTTAGGGGGACCCCCCAAGTCATTTTTTTTTTAATTTTGGTTCGGGGTTCCCCTGTGGGGAATTCCCATGCCGTTTTTATCAATGAACTTTTATGTGTATTGTCGGACCGGCAATTCATTAATAGCCGCAAGTAGTTTAAATGACTTTTTTCCTTTGAAATGTCATTTTGCTGTCAGACTGTTCTAAACATGGGAAACATGCGCCCCTTTACAGGCATACTATAGACACCCCCAGGTACGAAATTCAAAGGGATATTACACTTTTATTGTTTCACTTTAAGCATTATTAAAATCACTGTTCCCGAAAAAAAGGCCATTTTTTGGGTACCTATTTAGGAAACACTGCACCACCAAATTGAGAACATGTGCCAGGCATGGCACATGTGTCAACTTTCCCTGTCTAAAGGCGGATGGGAGGTTAGTGCCATTATCACACACCACCATTCCTGGGTCCAGCTGGTGTGGTGTGAACCACCTCTGGGCCTGCCCCTGCAAAGAAGCTCTGCTCCAGTGGGGCTCCTGCCCCCTAGATAGACAAGCTTAAGCACTGCATGGCATCTTTTAGATTGACTCATTGAATGGTCCCTTGAACACTGGGGGTTCATAGGACAATTCAGCCGAGGAGGGCATGGAGGAGGAGGGGGTGGAGCTGACAAATCTCACATTATCACCACCAGCTGTATGGAGATGTGGCGGCAAAACAAGTTGCAGCACTGAGCCCTGTCCTGCATCCTTCCGAGTTGCAAGCAGAGTTACCCAGTGTGCTGTGAACAAAATATAGGGTCCCTGACCATGCTTGCTGGACCACGCGTCAGCAGTAAGGTGGACCTTGCAGCTGACTGCCTTGCCCAACGATGCCACAACATTGCCTCCCATGTACAGAGCTGGAATGGCCTTATCTGCAAAGAAATAGCGGCTTGGAACCTGCCATTGTGGTACAGCACATTCTGCAAAATCACGGAAGGGGAAGAATCCACCAGGCGGAAAGGCAAGAGTTGTAAAGCCAGCAGCTTTGACAAGCTTGAATTTAGTCGCTGGGCATGTGGGTGGCAGTGACTGTATTTTTTATTTTATTTTGCTTCAACAGTTGGGGCAGAGAAATTTGCCTGCTATAGTCTACAGATGGTGGTGTGCTGCTAGCAGACATGCTGCAAGAACCTGTGACACCCTTTGCTATACCATCATCCCTGTCAGTGGAGGTTGCCGAGAGGTCATGAGATATAGCGGGGGTAGACCTGAGGAGTGAGGAGGAGCAGAATTGCATCGCTTTTGTGTGGCTTTCAAGTGCTCTTGCTAATGGTCTGAATGGTGGGAGGTTAAATGCCTTGTCAAGTATGTGGTACCCAAATGGCTGGTGTTTTTACCTAGCTTGATCTGCTTGAGGCAAAGTTTGCAAATTGCAACTGTGCGATCGGGTGCACATGTGCTAAAAAAGGCCTACACAGCTAAGCTGTGGGAAGTGGGCCGGGAAATAACAGCTCCACAATCTGATAGAATATGGTGGCTACTCTCTATTCTTCTATGATGGCTGCCTCATTGGGGTTGTGCCTTACCCTTACTTTCCTCCTCTTCTCTATCCGACACCCAAGTCCTGTCAGTGACCCCATCGTCATCATCCCCTCCCTCCTCATCATCACTGGAGCCAACTTGGCAATGCGCTCCGGCTGGGGGAACAGGACTGCCAATATGTTGTTTATGAGTGTTCTCCTCTCTCTGTAGGCTCATGTTCCTACCTTCCTCAACCTCAGAACCAACATCAAAATCAAGTAATGCCTGTGCATCGTCAAGGAGCAAGCGGCTGACGTTGTGTTCAAATAACTCAACTGACTGCTCCATGCATGATACTGCTGCTATGGCAGGAGTAGTTGTGGACAAGGAGGCAGAATAAGCCACTCTGGCAGCTGCTGTGGACTGTGCACTAGTCTCTGCTTGGGTGACAGAGGATGAGGAGAATGAGGATGGTTTCGTAAGTCAGTCCACCAGGTCCTCTGCATGCTGTGGCTGGATAGCACAGGCAACATCACTAAACAGAGCAAATGGTGCCCTGCTTGAGGACAGACCACGTCCACCTTTGCCTGTGGACACAGATGCTGCTGGCCCCCTCATAGTGCCATGGGCACATCTGCCTCTCCTTGTTGGCCTCCCAGACATGATGGGGGTGCTTATTACTGAAATGTAATAGAGAAGAGGAAATGTGTACTGGGATGCATTAATCAATGATAAGTGGTGTTTGGTGCACTTTAACTTGAGTACTCACTACACAGACACACCCCACTGACACACTATGCACTTCAATATACTGCAGTAAAACTGCACTGACGCAATTCAATATATTGCAGTAAAAGTGCACTAAGGCACTTCAATATACTGTAGTAAAAGTGCACTAACGCAATTAAATATTTTGCAGTAACACTGCACTAACGCCCTTAATGGGGTGGGCAAACAAATGAATGGGTTGGGCAAACAAATGAATGGGTTGGGCAACTAAATGAGGTTTAATGTAGAAAAATGTAAAATTATGCATATTGGAGGCAAAAATTAATGTAATCTACTCATTAGGGGGAGAACCTCTGGGGGAATCTAGGATGGAAAAGGACCTGGGGGTCCTAGTAGATGACAGGCTCAGCAATTGCATGCAATGCCAGGCTGCTGCAAGCAAAGTCAGCAGAATATTGCCATGCATTAAAAAGGGTATTAACTCCAGAGATAAAACGATAATTCTCCCAATTTACAAGACCCTGGTCTGGCCACACCTGGAGTATGCCATCCAGTTCTGGGCACCATTCCTCAGGAAGGATGTGTTGGAAATTGGAGAGAGTCCAGAGAAGGGCAACAAAGCTAATAAAAGAACAGAAGGACCATAGTTATGAGGAAAGATTACGAGCATTGAACTTATTCTATCTGGAGAGGAGACGCTTGAGAGGGATAAGAATTCAATGTACAAAAACTGTGCTGGTGACCCCACAATAGGGATAAAACTCTTCCGCAAAAGGGAAATTAAAAAGATATGCGGCCATTCACTAAAATTAGAAGAGAAGCGGTTTAACCTTAAACTGCGTAGAGGGTTCTTTACTGTAAGAGCGCTAAGAATGTGGAATTCTCTTCCAAAAGCAGTGGTTTCAGCAGGGAGCATCGATAATTTCAAAACACTATTAGATGGTCACCTAAACGACCTTAAGATACAGAGATATACAATGTAATACTGACATAAAAGCACACACACAGGTTGGACTTGATAGACTTGTGTCTTTTTTCAACCTCACCAACTATGTAACTATGTAACTTCAAAATACTGCCATAAAACTGCACTAAAGCACTTCAAAATACTGGCGTAAAAGTGCACTAAGGCACTTTAATATACTACAGTAAAAGTGTACTAATGCAATTCAATATACTGCAGTAAAACTGCACTAACACACTTCAATATACTGCCATAAAAGTGCACTAAGGCACTTCAATATACTGCCATAAAAGTGCACTAAGGCACTTTAATATACTGCAGTAAAGTGCACAAATGCAGTTCAATATACTGCAGTAAACATGCACTAACGCACATCATTATAATTCCATAAAAGTGCACCAAGGCACTTCAATATACTGCAGTAAACGTACACTAATGCACGTCAATATACTGCAGTAAACGTGCAGTAACCACCTCAATATACTGTACTGCAGTACACATGCACTAACACACCTCAATATACTGCAGTAAACGTGCACTAACGCGCTGCAATGTACTGCAGTAAAGGTGTACAAATGCACCTCAATATACTAAAGTAAACATGCAGTAATGCACCTCAAAATATACTGCAGTACACGCACACTAACGCACCTCAATATACTGCAGTAAACATGCACTAACACACATCAATATACTGCAGTACACGTGCAGTAATGCAGTTCAATATATTGCAGTAAATGTGCTCTAATGCACATCAATATACTGCAGTAAATGTGCAATAATGCACCTCAATATACTGCAGTACACCTACAGTAACACACGTCAATATAGTGCAGTAAACATAAACTAATGCACGTCAATATACTTCAGTAAACGTGCAGTAACACACGTCAATATACTGCAGTACACATGCACTAATGCACTTCAATACACTGCAGTAAACGTGCACTAATGTACCTCAATATACTACAATAAACTTGCAATAGCGCACCTTAATTTACTGCAGTACACATGCACTAATGCACCAAAATATACTGCAGTAAATGTGCACTAATGCACCACAATAAACCGCAGTAAAGGTGCACTAACGCACCTCAATATAGTAAAGTAAACATGCAGTAATGAACCGCAATATACTGCAGTACACACCCACTAATGCACCTCAATATACTGCAGTAAACGTGCAATATACTGCAGTAAATATGCACTAATGCACATCAATATACGGCAGTAAATGTGCACTAATGCACCTCAATATACTGCAGTACACTTACAGTGACACACGTCAATATACTGCACTACATGTGCACTAATGCACTTCAATATACTGCAGTACACATGCAGTAACGCAGTTCAATATACGGCAGTAAATGTGCACTAATGCACGTCAATATACTGCAATACTCATGCAGTAACGCAGTTCAATAAACTGCAATAAACGTGCACTAATGCATCTCAATACTGCAGTAAACATGCCCTGAAACAATAAACTGACACTAAAGTAAAAATAAATGGTCGCACCACACTCACACTGCACTATCACTATATTCACACTAAACTGACATTGTACACTCACAATAGAATCACAATAGCACACTTTAGCGCACTAACTTGGGGGTAGCAATGAACAGAGCCCTGTTCTATCTATCTCCACTCCTATATTACACTGAAAATGGTGGCTGTGGGAAAGATCCTTTTATAGAAGGGGGGTGGGTCTATGAGCAATGAGCCATGATTGGGCACATTCATTATAACTTCAGCCAATCAGGGCTTCCAATGCACTAGGGTTATCAAGGGGTTAAATTTGTGCCTAACTACTGTATGTGTAATGTCTGCTGCTTTTACTAACTAACTGCTTTGCAGGGATGAGAAACACAGAGATCATTCCCTGTGTACAGAGCTCTGTGTTGAATGTCAACACAGAGTTCTGGGCTGGGACTGTACACAACCGATCAGCATGTCCCGACCATGAATCATTGGCTGGGAGTCGGGACATGCTGACAGGCTCCTGCTGTGTACAAAGCACATACGCATGCCTTAAACCTGAAAGTAGGCAGTGATGTACGGGTACGCCGCTTTGCCTAGAGCTGCTGCTAACCCGCAATACATTGTGTGCTGGCAGTTACTAAGTGGTTAAAAGGTATTTAAACTCAAAAACAAAAATTCTATAAATTGCAGATTAACAGCCTTTTTTGTTGGTGGCTGCATTGTTCAGGCTTTTTAATCTTTATGTTCAACTGGTAATTTTGTCAATAATACACTTCTGAAACATATCTCTAAATGAGCAGTGTTATCACCTAGATTGTCTCCTGATTTGGACTTTAAGCACTGCCTCCTCTCTATTACATAGAGAGGAATTGCTTTGTAGTTCACAGACGATAGCTGCAAAAGCTTGATTACATTGTTTAAAATCTCTGTTCAGTCCACAAAACTTTACGAGAATGCAGGATTTTTAACAGGATAAAATATATTTTCTGTACTTGCAGAAAATTACTTTAGACTTGGAAAAAAAAAAGAAAACAAATGCTGCGCTACATTTAATGACTTGTAAGCTACATTTTTGTTCTTGAGTTTAAATATACTTTAATATATGTTTCTTTCAGAACCAGCTTTTCAGCCTGGACAAGTGGTGTCTGGTAGGGTTGGGCGAACGGTTCGGCCCCCAGTAAAAGTTCGGGTCCTTTGACAGTTTGTTCGGCCGCCTGAACTGACCACAATGCATTGCAGCGCTGAACAGTGCATTGCAAGCCCTGATTGGCTGAAGCAGTAAAAGCTTCAGCCAATCAGGGCACAGAGCACTGTCAGAGTCACGAGTGGACACTGTCATCATGACTTTATCCAATCATGGCTCCTTCCTGCCCCACAGTATAAAAGTATTCTTTCAATGGCAGCCATTTTCAGTGTGATTTTGGCATGGAAAGAGATAGAATAGGGCTCTGTTCAGTGCTATTAGTTGGTGTGCTATACTGTGCTATTTTGCTTCAATTGTCAGTGTAAAATATTAGTTTAGTGTCAGTCTAGGGATAGTGTGAGTGTAGTGAGGACGACCATCCTTCAGCTTCGCATAGTGTGCAGCATGAGTAGGGACAGCTCAGATAGTTTCACTGTAGTGTAGTAAGACCGTGTCATTCATACATACTTTAGTGTAGAGTAGGGACAGCTCATACAGTTTCAGTGTAGTGTAGTGAGACCGTGTCAATAATCTTTACATTAGTGTATAGCTAGAGTAGGGACAGTTTAACGACATATAGTTCTGTGTGTGTTACTGCCAGTTTAATGCCATATCGGTTTGTGTGCATTACTGCCAGTGTAACGCCATATAGTTCTGTGTGCGTTACTGCCAGTTTAACGCCATATAGTTTTGCGTGCGTTACTGCCAGTTTAACGCTATATACTGTAGTTCTGTGTGTCACTGTACGTGTGGTGCATTATATTGCAGTATATTATAGTGTATCCGTGGAGTGTGTCTGCAGTGTGAGTACTCAAATTAAAGTGCACCAAACACCTCTTTACATTGATTAAAGTGCATCTTCTTCTTTACATTTGCTTATAAGCACCGCCCCCTCCCTCCCAATAATGTCTGGGAGGACGACAAGGAGAGGCAGAAGTTTCCTTGGTACTGTAAGGGGCCAGAAACAAATGTGTCCACAGGCAAAGGTGGTTGGGTCGTCAGTCCTCAGGCGGAGCATAATTTTGTCTGTTTAGTGAGTTTGCCCCTGTTATCCAGCCACAGCATGCAGAGGAGGTGGTGGACTGGCTTACTAAACCTTCCTCATACTCCACATCCTCTGTCACACAAGCAGGGACAAGTGTGCAGTCCTCTGCAGTTGCCAGAGTGGATAAACCTGCCTCCTTGTCTATTCCTGCCATAGCCCCAACACCAGCCATTACTGGATTCAGATGTTGCTTCTGAGGTTGAGGATGACAGGAACATGAGCCTAGAGAGGGAGAAACACTGGTAGACAAATTGGCATTCATGTTCCCCAAGCCGCAGCGTATTGCCAAGATGATGGATGATTGATGAATGATGATTGATGATTGATGATGATACTGATGCAACTTTGGTGCCAGATAGAGCAGAGAAGGAAACTGAAGGTGAGGCGGCACAACCCCAAGGAGGCAAACATCAAGAAAGAGTAGAGAGCAGCCACCCTATTCCATCACATTCTGCAGCTGTTATCTCCCGGCCCACTCCCCAAAGCTCATCTGTCTGGGCCTTTTTCAGCACATCTGCAGCAAATCGCACTGTTGCTATCTGCAAACTGTATCTCAGGCACATCAAACATGGCAAAAACACCAACCATTTGGGTACCACATGCTTAACAAGGCATTTAACATCCAACCACTCAGCCCGTTGGCAAGAGCACCTAAAAGCCATACAAAAGGGGCACAAATCTTTCCCTCCTCCTCCTCCTTACCCACTTCAGTCTGCCTCTGCTATAACAAGTCATTACCTCTTAGCAGCCTCCACTGACAGGGATGATGGTATAGCACAGGGTGTCCCAGGTCCTAGCAGCACATCTGCCAGCAGCACACCACCAGCTGTAGACTGTAGCCGGCAAATTTCTCTGCCCCATCTGCTGCAGTGGAAAAAAAATACAGTCCCTGCCACCCACATGCCCAGCATCTGAATGCAAGCTTGTCAAAGCTGTTTGCTCTCCAACTTCTTCCTTTCAGCCTGGTGGATTCTGTCCCCTTCCGTGAATTTGCACAATGTGCTGTACCACAATGGCAGGTTTCCAGTCGCTACTACTTTTCACGTAAGGCCGTTCCAACTCTCTATCATCACATGGAAGGGAATGTTCTGGCATCGTTGGGCAAGGCAGTCAGCCATAAAATCCACCTTACTGCTGACACGTAGTCCAGCAAGCATGGGCAGGGACAATATATTTAGTTCACAGCACACTGGGTAACGCTGCTTGCAACTCGAAAGGATGCAGGACAGGGCTCATGCTGCAGCTTGTTGTGCCCCCATGTCTCCATACAGCTGGTGGTGATGATGCCAGACCTGTGAGCTCTACCCTCTCCTCCTCCATCACCTCCATGCCCTCCTCTGCAGAATTGTCCTATGAACATCAGGTACCCCCTAAGCGTTCAAAGGGCTATTCCCAATGTCAGGCTAAAAGGTACCATGCAGTGTTTCAGCTGGTGTGTTTAAGGGACAGGAGCCACACCGGAACAGATTCTTGCAGATCTGAAGGGACAGGCCCAGAGGTGGTTCACACCACGCCAGCTGGAGCCAGGAATGTTGGTGTCCAATAATGGCTCAAACCTCCTGTCCGCCCTTAGACAGGGAAAGTTGACACATGGCCTCAATTTGGTGGGCAGAGTTTCCTACTTATGTACCCAGGGTTGCAAGATGTACTAAAGCAGGCCAGAAGAGTCTGTAGCCATTTCAGGCGGTCATACACAGCCAGTGCACGGTTGGCTGAAATTCAGAGGGAATTCCACCTGTCCGTACACCGCCTGATTTGTGACATGCCCACCAGGTGGAACTTAACTTTGGGAATGCTGCAGCAGCTATACATGCAACAGAGGGCCATTATAAAATACCTGTGCCAGTACGGCACAAAGTCAGGCTCAGGCCACCTATGCTTTTTTTCCCTACGCCAATGGCTGATCATTAGGATGCATGTACTGTATTGTCACGATTTGAGGAGGCCACAAGGATGGTGAGCAGTGACAGTGCATACATCAGTGACACAATCCCTGTTGTGTTCCTGCTGGAGCAGACTCTGCGTGGCATTGGAGGCAGAGCAGCAGGAGGAAGAGGAGGACTTCCTTTCCTCTCAAGGCCCACTTTATCCAGGCACCATCATTTCTATATCACAGAACACACAGGAGGAGAGAGGGGAGGAGTATGAGGAGGAGGATTCTGGCACTTTCATAGGCTTCGAAGAAGAGGAAGATATGCGTCAATCAGTAAACGATGGCTTTTTTCCAACCCCAGGACCATTGGGGGTAGTACATGGCTGGGGGGAGGAAGTTCCAGATGTCATCCTGTGTGACCCCAAGGAGTCTACTTCTCAAGCCTCGGCAAATTTGAGGCACATGGGCAACCTAATGCTTCAAAGCCTGCGAAAGGATCCAAGAATATATGGCGTAAAGGAGAAGGATGATTACTGGTTGGCAACCCTCCTTGACCACCGTTATAAGGGGAAGATCTCTGAACTCATCCCATCCCCACAGAGAGTGCAGAAGATAAAATCTCTTGAGGATACGTTACAGTAGGTTACAGTGTTGTGGAAAATGTAGTTTTGACTCTTCTGTTGGTCAAGAGAGGAGCATTGGAGAAGGCGTCCACCTAGCTGAGGAATTTCAGAATTTTTTTTAGTCCTTGCTACCCAGTGCTGTCAGCCTCCACATCTCATCGGCAGCATCTGCATCACATGGTGAACGATTACCTCAGGGCCAATACAGAGATGGAGAGCTTTCCAGCTGACGATCCACTGACTTACTGGGTCATGAGAATGGACCACTTGCCAGAACTTGCCCAGTATGCTATTGAGTTGTTGGGCTGCCCTGCATCCAGCGTGCTTTCAGAATGGGCATTCAGTGCTGCAGGAGGTTTCGTTACTGATCATAGAACGCATCTGTCCACAGACTCCATGGACCGTTTGACTTTTATAAAAATGAATTAGTCCTGGATTACCAGCTATGAAGCCCCTGGTGCCGATGTCAATGATTAAGCCTTTTTGGGATGTGAAATCTGTGCAGGACTTCGAGGCTGCCTAGCTTTGAGGGTGTTTAATCATTTCATCTGGAAGAATGTTTTTGGTATAAGTTTTATGGGCACAATTAACACCCAAAGACCAATTTTTCTGCGCCTGTTTGACAGATTCATATCATTGCAATTTTTTACAGCAAGGCCAATTCTTGCTTTTATCAAGATTACCTCTATAGGGTTACAGTGGGAAGGCGCCAAAACACCCAAAGACCAATTTTTACGCACCCGTTACTTCTATCCAAAGTCAAAGTGACACCAGAATGTATCCAAAAAATCTCTAATCTTGTTCCCAGTGCACTACATTGTGGCCTCATCATACACATTTGCTCCCCAGCTGTTGCTGAGCAAAATCAAGGCCGCTTGCAGGGAAAATGTCATTTTTTTGGCTTTATAAATGCAATTATTGCTGCAGCAGGTTCTAGACATGGTACAGATCTGCCACTTTACAGGTAGAAGGGGACCCCCCAGGCACTCTATTGGAAGGATTTTTTTATTTTTATGCTTTCACTTTAAAAATCAAAAAAATCACTGCTCATTTAAAAATGACATTTTTCACAAACTTTTTTTATTGATACATGTCCTCCAGGGCAGGACCCGGACCCCTATAACCATTGTATGTCCATCTACTTTCATATAAGCCCTCAAAATGGGCACTTTTGATTTTTGATGTTCGGGTCCCATTGACATTAATGGGGTTCGTTATTCTAGTCTGAACTTTCGCGGTGTTCGAAAGCTCTGGTGCAAACCGAACAGGGGTCCATTAGGCCCATCCCTGGTGTCTGGTGTCAGCTGGTGTCCAATAGACCTTAACCAAAAACAGCTTAACCAGAAGCCTTTTAACTGATGTATATGAGTACCTTAATCTGTGGGGTACAGTAGTTTCAAATCTGCCATTGTAATCGCACCCTGTGCATGATGGTTGGATTTGGTCGTCTGTGGATCAGATTGGGAGAAAGTTATCTCATGCATATGGAAAGTTTAAGATACTGATCAAACTTACAGGAGAAATGTGACTGGCACAGTGCAAACTGGAAGAGAGACTCTTTAAATGTTCTCCTCACGTAACCCCAGGAGCTGTCTGAGTGTAAGTGAGATAATTACTGGCAATTACACAAATTAACCTGCACAAGTACTGAAAATGTTCCTGTAGAATCAGCTGCATGTTTTCTTGGCACAGAAGTGATTATGTCAGTTCAAACACAAAAGACATTCTATATATCAGTTTTTTGGTGATATTTTAAACTATTTATTCCAAAGAAAAAGGTTCAATAATTATGTATTACATGAAATGCAGTTATTGTTTAAGAAAATTTAATTTTTAAATTATATCTTATTGTTGACCAAACCTATGTAACAAACAATATAGTGCATTATCAAATTGATGAATTCTTTCTACTTCTCACGGTTCTAATGGAGAATCTCTTCCATATTACACTAGAGATAAACACACTAATCTTTTGAAAGATTGTAAAAATATAATTAAAAGATAGTTCTAACAGGGACATATTTTGACACTGTGGGTTGAAGACACAACCCATCTTTCCACCCCTGTTTCCAGGTTCTCTTGCCAATATGAAATTTTGTAAGGCAGACACCCTGCTTGATGAAAACAGCCTAAAAGTATTCCATTGCTCTGCTGTAGTACAAGTCAACCAGGAAATCAGTGGTGTTTTAGTTTTGAAGTTTCTTTTCTCCCAGTTTAAATGCAAATTAGTCATTGGAAAATGGTGTTTGGGTACTAGATACCTTTTGAAGTAGTCAGACATCTCCAACATTGACCTTGGAAGAAATAGTAAAAAATAGAATACAAAAATATTCAATAGAAAAACTCAGGCCTGGTATAAATGATTGGCTGAGCATGTCTACCTAACCTGATGAACATCACCTAATCTTTGCTTGCAGCAATTAGCCACATTTAACTGGACTTGTTATGTAATGTATAAGATGTCTCACTGTTCATCTAAGCAGCTTCTTCAGTTCTAAGGAGTGCCAGGAACATAACCTAGTATTTTTGTCACACTGGTAATACAGTCACCATGGGATGTATCAAGTCAGGTGTTGATTGTCTTCGAAAATAAGAAGGTGTTAATGTTTCTGAAATCCTTCTTTTTTCTGAGATCAAGTTACAGTGGTTACAGGAAGTCTGGGACAGATTTTAATTGCCAAAGGTGTCACATGAAATACTGATACGTTCAATGATACATAGATTAACCCTTTCATGACTAAGCCTATTTTTGAAATTTGGTGTTTACAAGTTAAAATCCGTATTTTTTGCTAGAAAATTACTTAGAGTTCCCAAACATTATATATATTTTTTTAGAAGAGAATCCAGAGAATAAAATGGCGATTGTTGAAATATTTTTTATCACACGGTATTTGTGCAGCGGTGTTTTAAACGCAAATTTTTGGAAAAGGGACACTTTCATGAATTTTAAAAAATCCAAACAGTAAAGTTACCCCAATTTTTTTGTATAATGTGAAAGATGATGTTACGCCGAGTAAATAGATACCAAACATGTTACCCTTTATAATTGCACGCACTCGTGGAATGGCGGCAAACTACGGTACCTATGAATTTCCATAGCCGACACTTTAAAAATTTTTTACGGTTACCAGGTTTGAGTTACAGAGGAGGTCTAGGGCTATAATTATTGCTCTCGCTCTGACGATCGCGGCGATACCTCACATGTGTGATTTGAACACCGTTTACATATGCGGGCGTGACTTCCGTATGCGTTTTCTTCGCTGCGCGAGCTCGTGGGGACAGGGGCACTTTAAATTTTTTTTTTTATTTATTTTATTTATTTTTTTACTTTATAAATTGTGTTTTAAAAGAAAAATTTTTTTTTTTACTTTTATTGCTGTCACAAGGAATGTAAACATCCCTTGTGACAGTAATAGGTGGTGACAGGTACTCTTTATGGAAGGATCGGGGGTCTAAAAGACCCCCGATCCCTCCTTTGCACTTCAAAGTATTCAGATCGCCAAAAATGGCAATTCTGAATACTGTATATTTTTTTAAATTCGGCGCCATTGCCAGCCGAGTAAACGGGAAGTGACGTCATGACGTCGCTTCCGCGTTTACATTGAGAAGGCTGGAACGAAGCCGCCCACAGCTTCGTTCCAGCCCGCCCCCAGTCGCTGAAGGCAGACGATTGGACACCGGGCCTCCCGATCGCACGGGAGGCCCGGTAATAGCGGCGGGAGGAGACGGGAGGGGGATGTCCCCTCCCGCTCCTCCGGTATAACAGCTGAGTGGCTTTTAGCCACATCGGTTGTTATACTCGGGTAGCCGATCGCCCGCTGTAAACAACGGTACCGGGATGATGCCTGCGGCTGCAGGCATCACCCAGGTATAACCCCGGAAAGCCGAGTACGCATATCTGCGTACGATTGGCGGGAAGGGCATAAGGTGGCAGAGTCACCAATATAGCTATAATATATGGAAGTTTGTTCCAGATATTTATTAGAACTAAAGAAGCTGCTTGGATGAGCATTGCAACATCTTCATTATTACAGAACCAGTCCAGATGAATGTGACTAACTGCTAGATATACAATGACCCGAACAAGTGATAACCTTCAAAGCTATCACCTGGTCCTGGTACAAGCCATCTAATGGCGGTTTTAACCGCCATTAGCACTGTGGTACAGCACACAAAACCCTGTGCTATCAAGCAGAAAAAGCAATAAAAAATCCCAAAATATGTGATACATAAATATTAGTCTGCTGCTAAGCCAATGACATGTGTTCCCACATCTAAAATATCTTGTAACAAAAAGTACAGTGCAACCTATGTAAATACTGTATGTGCAATCTCATAAATATAATAAGTCTGGTAAGTATAATAAATACAGTGAAGTATATAATAAAAATACATTTCTGCAACAACAAAGTGTCTGTGTAATAATTCAAAGTTCATGTATCTTGCAATATCAGATAAACAAAACAAACATATATAGGTCCTTATATCTTCCAAGATATACTTTAATCACATTATAAAGTGCAAACTTGTCATGCTTGCTTCAAGGTTATCAGTGCGTGCTTCACCATGTGTGCCACCACCAGTGGCATACCAAGTGGGGGGCAGGCCACCCCGGGCGCCACACACTGGGGGGTCAGGCCGGCGCCCCCACTCCACGACTGAAGTGGTGACAATGGGCGGGTTCAAGCAGTGGCACAGTGACAGGGCAGGTTAGAGCACAGAGAGGTGAGCTGCAGTGGCGTTGCAAGGGGGAAGGTGGGTGTCCCGCACCTGGGTGACACCCATCGGCAGAGCCCAGGGCAACATTACTGCCCCAACGATCCACTTCTCCCGTGGCTGTGGGCTGTCTGAGTGGCTCTGAGCAGTCCCGGCTGTCTCACACAGCCGAGCAGAGTAAAACTGCCTCACCCTTCTCTATGTTTATATCTACACAGGGGAGGGGACCTGCTGTGCTTGCCCTGTGCTAATCTGAGGTGCTGATCTGAGGAACTAAATGGGAGGTCTGTACTGAAGGGGGGGTCTGTACTGAAGGGGGGGTCTGTACTTAATGGGGGGTCTGTACTGAATGGGGGGTCTGTACTGAATGGGGGGTCTGTACGGAATGGGGGGGTCTGTACAGAATCGGGGGGGTCTGTACAGAATGGGGGTCTGCACTGAAGGGGGAGTATTCACTTAATGGGGGGTCTGTACTGAAAGGGGGCCATCTGTGTAACCAGAAGGGGGTCCAGAACTGTAAGGGGGGGCTGTGTAACATACATGGAGTCCAGAGCTGTTAGGGGGTCTTTGTAAAATGCAAGGGGTCCAGAACTGTTAGGAGGCGGTCTGTGTAACATGCAGGGGTCCAGAGCTGTGGGGGGTTGCATAATGTAAAGGGGTCCAGATGTGCAGGGTGCTGTGTGATGTAAAGTGGTCCAGAGGTGCAGGGTGCAGTGCAATGTAAAGAGGTCCAGAGGTGCAGGGGGCTGTGTAATGTAAAGGGGTCCAGAGGTGCAGGAGGCTGCATAATGTAAAGGGGTCCAGGAGGTGCAAGGGCTGTGTAATGTAAAGGGGTCCAGGGGTGCAGGGGGCTGTGTAATGTAAAGGGGTCCAGAGGTGCAGTTGTAGAGAGGTGGAACACAGTAGTGACAAACAGATATTGAAGGATGCAGAGGTATACAGGGGGCACACTGGGGTGTTTTTATAGTTTAACGTGGGGGAGAGGTGCCAGATAGAGGATCTGCCCCGGGTGCCATCAAATCTATTAATAACCAGTCTGCAATCTTCCTTAACCGCTTCCCGACCAGTGCATGCCGATATACGTCAGCAGAATGGCACTGGTGGGCAAAGCATTTCAAACAAAGCATTTCCCCGTTCTGCCTAGTGACAGGACAGAGATCACTGCTCTCTGTCATGGACAGCAGTGATCGCTGTCATGTGTGTTGTAGCCCCTCCCCCCACAGTTAGAATCACTCCCTAGGACACACTTAACCCCATCATTGCCCCCTAGTGGTTAACCCCTTTACTGCCATTGTCATTTACACAGTAATCAATGCATTTTTATAGCACCGATCGCTGTATAAATGACAATGGTCCCAAAATAATGTCAAAAATGTCCGATGTGTCCGCCATAATGTCCCAGTCCCGATAAAAATCGCAGATCGCCGCCATTACTGATAAAAAAAAATTAATAATAAAAATGCCATAAAACTATCCCCTATTTTGTAGACGCTATAACTTAAAACATTTTTTATATATTTTTGGGGGATATTTATTATGGCAAAAAGTAAAAAATAATGTGTTTTTTTCAAAATTGTTGCTTTCTTTTGTTTATAGCGCAAAAAATAAAAACTGCAGAGGTGATCAAATACTACCAAAAGAAAGCTCTATTTGTGGGAAAAAAAGGACGTCAATTTTGTTTGGGTACAACATTGCACGACCGCGCAATTGTCAGTTAAAGCGATGCAGTGCCGAATTCGCAAAAAGTGCCCTGGTCAGGAAGGGGGTAAATCCTTCCGGGGCTGAAGTGGTTAAATCTCCACTCCAACTGGGATATCATTCATTAAAAGAGAATACAATTGCCTCTCATAGTATAGTATTTCCATAAACACCACCTTTAGTTTTTTCCCTTGATGAAGTAATTGATCACATGACGAAACATGTCAGGGGCAGGGCCAAGAAATGTTATCATGCCCGAAACCGGAAGTAAGCCATCCTGATGAATATCTGAGGAGCTGGTGCTGATCCTTAAACACTTAAGGACCAGGCCTATTTTTTAGATGTGTTGTTTACAAGTTAGAAACTGTTTTTTTTGCTAAAAAATTACTTAGAACCCCCAAACATTATACATGTTTTTTCTAACACCCTAGAGAATAAAATGGTGGTCATTGCAATACTTTCTGTCACACCATATTTGCGCAGCGGTCTTACAAGCGCACTTTTTTTGCTAAAAATACACTTTTTTGAATTAAAAAATTTGACAGTAAAGTTAGCCCATTTTTTTATATTGTGAAAGATAATGTTACGCTGAGTAAATTGATACCCAACATGTCACGCTTCAAAATTGCACCCGTTCGTGGAATGGCGACAGACTTTTACCCTTAAAAATCTCCATAGGTGAGGTTGCATGTTTTGAGTTACAGAGGAGGTCTAGGGCTAGAATTATTGCTCTCGCTCTACTGATTGTGGCGATACCAAACCTGTGGTTTGAACACTGTTTTCATATATGGGCGCTACTCATGTATGCGTTCGCTTCTGCACGCGAGCTCGGTGGAACAGGGCGCGTTTAAAATGTTTTTTTTCTTATTTACTTTACCTTTTCTTTTTACACTGTTTAAAAAAAATTGTGTCACTTTTATTCCTATTATAAGGAATGTAAACATCCCTTGTAATAGAAACAAAGCATGACAGGACCTCTTAAATATGAGATCTGGATTCAAAAAGACGTCGCTTCCTTCCTGCAATGTCATGGAGAGGGGTAGGGGCCATCTTCCTCGTCTCCATGTCTAGCAGGAAGAAGGACCGGATCGCCTCTGCCGCTGCCGATGGCTCCGGTAAGCGGGGGAGGGCACCGGAGTGCGGCAGGGGGGCCGCTCTCCCACCGTCGATAAAAGTGATCTCGCAGTAAATCCGCCATAGAGATCACTTTTATTTTGTAGCGGACCGACGGCCGAATACGAGGATACTAGGGTTATGGCAGCTAGCTGCTGGCATAACAACGATATCAGTACTCAAAGTAAGGACGTATATTGGCGATCAGTGGTCAGGAAGTGGTTAAGGGGCAATGGTTTTAATTTAAAGAAGTGATGTTACTGTGTGCACTGGTTCTAAATGCACTGTTTTTGTGAATGTTACTCTATTTTTAGCTAAATAAAGGTGGTATTTATGGAAATACTACACAATGAGAGGAGGAAAAGAAATAGACTATAGGTAAACTGCTGTGATAGTGGAGAACATTATTAGGAATCATTTAACGGTTATAAAGATAAACTCTTTTGTCAAACAAGTTTACCCTCTTACCTGTCAATTAAGACCTGAGAGGACAGAAACTATCATCTACTGTATCGCAATAACCACCTAACTGCAACTGCAGGATGTACAAGATGGAGCCGACAAGCAAACTAAACGAACTATCTATCACATTTTTGGTGGCCTTGGAGCACCAAAACAGTGGAAAAAACCCACAAATTGACCACATTCTTGAAAGAAAACATCCCAAGATATATTCCAAGAGGCATTGAGAGTCTTTTGAAAATGTCATTTTTTGCCACAAATTTAAAATTATAAAAATGTTATTATACATGTGTAACCAAGTGTAGATGAGTGCAGATGTGAATATACAAAGCAAAAAACATGTAAATAAAGTCCAAATAAATGTGCTGAATGTTCTGATCCGCAATGGGAAAAAAAAAAACTTTTTTGCCATAAGTTTTGGAATGAAAATGAAAAATTGGATTTGTGTATTTACCTTTAAACCCCTTCCCACAGACTGTACGCACGTATGCAGCCTCAGCTTTAAGGGGTTATACCAGGATGATTCATGCAGCTGCATGCATCATCCCGGTACTGTGTTTTAGAGCAGGCAGTCAGCTCTTCAGGGATAACAACCGATGTGGCTAAAAGCCACTCGGCTGTTATCCCGGAGGAGCAGGAGGGGACATCCTGCCCACTTCAGCCGCTTTTCCCAAGCCTCCTGTCCCACCGAGAGACCCGAGCCATGATCCGCCACTTCTGCCTGCTAGAGTGAGACTGGAAGAAAGCTGGAAAAGGCTTAATTCCAGTCTCCTTTGTGTAAACACAGAAGCGACGTCACAATGTCACTTCCGGTTTACTCAGCTGCCAATGGCGCCGATTTTTAATAAAAATACAGTATTCAGAATTGCCGTTTTTGCCGATCTGAATACTTTGAAGTGCAAAGGAGGGATTTGGGGTCTTTTAAACCACCGATCCCTCCATAAAGAGTACCTGTCACCACCTATTACTGTCACAAGGGATGTTTACATCCCTTGTGACAGCAATAAAAGTGATCTATTTTTTTTTTTTAAAGTGACAGGTAAAAAAATTAAAATATACAAAATAAATAAGAAAAAAGGTATCTATTTACTTGGGGTAACATCATCTTTCACATTATACAAAAAAATTGGGCTGACTTTACTGTTTAGCATTTTTTTAATTCACGAAAGTGTCTTTTTTCCTAAAAAATTGCATTTGAAAAACCACTGTGCAAATATAGTGTGACATTAAATATTGCAACAATCGCCATTTTATTCTTTAGATTCTCTGCTAAAAAAATTATATAATGTTTGGGGGTTCTAAGTAACTTTCTAGCAAAATATACAGATTTTAACTTGTAAGCAACAAATAGGCTTAGGCATGAAAGGGTTAAAATCCATTTCTTGGAGTACATCATGGAACACAGATCAGGCCATAAATCATGCTACCTTGGTTATGTACCACCTCAATGTGAATGGACACTGGCAAAAAAAACAAAAAAACAGACAGGAAGTCCCCCTATATAACCCTTTCCATTCTGAAAGCTCCTCAGTTTAGTAGCCAGCATTTAACCTCCAAAAAGAAGGGATGGACCCAGGGCCATCTTTAATATTGACTGGACCCTGGGCAAACATTTTCTTGGGCCCCTTCTTCCATGCAATTTCACTCTCCACATGCTTTGAGACATACAATAAATAGTAGCTAGACTTAAAATCAGTTTACCGATTCATATCAGGCAGCGATTGCAATTGGTTGCCAGAGGTTACAGTGTATCATTACCTCTCACTGACTGGCTGCTAGAGGTTACCGCACATATTATGGCTCACTGTTTATTTTCTAGAGGTTACAGCACATGACTTCTTCTTGTTGATTGGTTGCTAGAGATTACTGTACATCAATACTGCTCACTGATTGCTAGAGGTTACTGGACATCTATACCATTCACTAATTGGTGCCAGAGGTTACTTACTTTACATTATTACTGCTCATTGATTGAATCCTAGAGGTTACTGCATATCCTTACTGCTCAATGATTGGTTGTAAGAGGTTAGTGCACAGCATTACTGCTCACTGATTGGTTGCTAAAGGTTACAGCACATCATCTCCTCACTGCCTGCACACCATGGACTGGGGAGGGGACCCATCAATAGACAGAAAACTCCTAGAAATCCTAGGACTCCTTGGATCAGTGGCAATGCTGGGGGAAGGGGGTGTGTGATTAGTGGCAATGCTGGGGGGTTGATGGGATCAGTAACAGTATAAAAAAGAGGGAAGGGGAAGGTTTGGGACTTTGCATGAGGCACATACTGTGTGCTATGTGCCTCAGTCCCTGATTCAATTAAATATAGAGAGGGAGTTGGAACTTTGTGTGAGGCAGGTGGCTATCAAGTAAGGTAACACACATACAATTGGCTAAGCATTATAATTTATTTGTCTTGAAGAGGGTATACAGTCCCACTCAGTATGAAATATATAGCAAAGCCATTGAAAATATATATACACAGATAGATAAAGTACAGTTCTAAATTTGTAAGCACATATTCCGAACAGTTCATATACGTATATACTCACATAAAAGCGAAATAGCAGCACATTCCAGTAACCAATGTAATGAGTAAATTCCCCCTATGAAAATGAATGAAATGCCAGTGATTGTATAGTATATGCAATAATGATAGTATAAAACATGGTGCATCCTATCAATGCTCAACGCGTTTCGTGTTACTCAAACACTTCATCAGGAGCGGGTGCATCCACTATTCTGCAAAAAATATAAAACATAAGAGGAGGGGGAAAGGAAGAAGATGATGTTAAAACTAAAGTGCTTACATGGAACTTGGATTCAGAGGTATGTGCTACTGCAATTCAGAAGAGGCCGCTAAGGTAAGCTGTCTGTCCCGGGAGCCGAGGAATCCACATTGCACGCGGGATGAACATTCATACCATGCATTCCCCAAGAAGCTGGATTTTCCATGGTGTTAAATAGTAACACAGGGTGGGGCTCCGATGGAGTCTGTGAAAAAATATAAAATTGCTAAGGAATAGCTCTCTTGTGTACATACTAATATGAACCAGGTAAAGACCAGTGTGCCATAGGGGATGAAAAGATGAAAAAATCATCACTAAGATGAGGACCATAAGACCATGTCCAACCAGTTTGGAAATGTGAGTGTGAGGTAAATATAGCGAGCTTGTGTATGGAAGAACAGGTGGGTGATTAAAATGAAAAATAGCCAGAAAAAGTGCCAACAAGGAAAAACCCGTAAATTCCAAGATAGTTACCTCGTAGGATGGACTTGTGTCTTTTTTCAACCTCACCTACTATGTAACTATGTGTGCATATGAAGCAACAAGTTGTACAAATGATGTGCAACATAACCAATGGTGCAGGTAGAGAAATTGTGAAAGTGGAGGTGCTCGGTAGGTATCCAGTAGGGATGAGCTTCGAGTTCGAGTCAAACTCATGTTCGACTCGAACATCGGCTGTTCGCAAGTTCGTCGAACAGCAAACAATTTGGGGTGTTCGCGGCAAATTCGAATGCTGCAGAACACCCTTTAAAAGTCTATGGGAGAAATCAAAAGTGCTAATTTTAAAGGCTTATATGCATGGTATTGTCATAAAAAAAAAACGTCCTTTTTTTCGGGAGCAGTGATTTTAATAATGCTAAAAGTGAAACAATAAAAGTGTAATATCCCTTTAAATTTCATAGCTGGGGGGTGTCTATAGTATGCCTGTAAAGGGGCGCATGTTTCCCGTGTTTAGAACAGTCTGACTGCAAAATGACATTTCAAAGGAAAAAAAGTCATTTAAAACTACTCGCGGCTATTAATGCATTGCCGGTCCGACAATACACATAGAAGTTCATTGATAAAAACGGCATGGGAATTCCCCACAGGGAAGATGAAGACGAGAAGAAGATGAAGACGAGAAGAAGATGAAGAAGAGAAGAAGATGAAGAAGAGAAGAAGATGAAGAGAAGAGCGGGAGCCTCCCTCCATGCAATGGATGCGGAGCGGCCCGAGGAGAAGAAGGGAAGAAGATGCCGCGGAGGAGATGCTGGACGAGAACACCGGAGGAAGAACCAGAAGAACCAGAAGAACCAGAAGAAGAAGAAGATGAAGGAAGATTGAAGAAAGAAGAAAGAAGAAGCATTTAAATGAAGGAATTGTCAAAAACTGTCTCTTGTCATTTTTAACATTTTTGACAGTTTTTTAGTGAAATGGTAACCCTTACCATTTCACACGGGGGGCCGGGATCTCGGTGTCCCCTTGCTAAAGGGGGCTTCCAGATATTCCGATAAGCCCCCCGCCCGCAGACCCCCACAACCACCGGCCAGGGTTGTGGGGATGAGGCCCTTGTCCTCATCAACATGGGGACAAGGTGTTTTGGGGGGCTACCCTAAAGTACCCTCCCAATGTTGAGGGCATGTGGCCTGGTACGGTTCAGGAGGGGGGGCCGCTCTCTCATGCCCCCCTGCTTTTCCTGCGGCCTGCCAGGTTGTGTGCTCGGATAAGGGTCTAGTATGGATTTTTGGGGGGACCCCATGCCGTTTTTTTTTCAAATTTTGGCGCGGGGTTCCCCTTAAAATCCATACCAGACCTGAAGGGTCTGGTATGGAATTTAGGGGACCCCCCACGTCATTTTTTTTTTTCAATTTTGGCAGGGGTTCCCCTTAATATCCATACCAGACCTGAACGGCCTGGTATGGAATTTAGGGGGACCCCCACGTCATTTTTTTTTTTTAATTTTGGTTCGGGGTTCCCCTGTGGGGAATTCCCATGCCGTTTTTATCAATGAACTTCTATGTGTATTGTCGGACCGGCAATTCATTAATAGCCGCAAGTAGTTTTAAATGACTTTTTTTCCTTTGAAATGTCATTTTGCTGTCAGACTGTTCTAAACACGGGAAGCATTATTAAAATCACTGTTCTCGAAAAAACGGCCATTTTTAAAACTTTTTTGCATTGATCCATGTCCCCTGGGGCAGAACCCAGGTCCCCAAACACTTTTTATGACAATAACTTGCATATAAGCCTTTAAAATTAGCACTTTTGATTTTTCATGTTCGTGTCCCATAGACTTTAATGGTGTTCGCGTGTTCGAACAAACTTTTTTCCTGTTCGCATGTTTTGGTGCGGACCGAACAGGGGGGTGTTCGGCTCATCCCTAATGAGAAGAAAGGTTTCACATTTCTTAAGAGGTAAAAGTTTATCTTTTAGTTAAGATTTTAGGATAAGTTCTTTATATCTTTATACTGCAATATTTCTTGATTAGGATATTAATAAGAACATTGGGTTTTCAATGAATATAATATATATATCTATATATATATCTATATATAGATATCTATATATAGATATAGATATCTATATATAGATATATAGATATATATAATGTAGTATTTGATCTTATGTTAAAGGAAACTTATATTGTATACGTTAAATGGTTTCACACATGGTTTTTGCCCACTCCTCAGGAGTAAGACTGAGCAACTCCAACCATTACGTGAGGGGGTTGAAGCCCGCATTTTTTTGTAGAACCGCAAGACACATGAGAACTTTGGACCAGCCTTTTTAGGAAGGAAGGGTCAGATTTTAAGAGTAAAAGCTAGTAACAGAAACACAGTTGGGAGATTTGCTTTAGACACACCATGAGGAAACTTCACACACACACACAAAGATACACATCTGATTCAATCTTCATCTTAAGAATATAATTACAATATTGATGTTATTTTTACATTTTGATATTTTTCTTGTAATATTTTGCTATTTTATTATTAAATCAATTTTTGAGTTTTTACACGAGAACTCAGCGGATTTTCTTGGAACTTTCCTCATCAATATAATTTACAGAATATCTGTATTAATACCATAATAATGGTATTTTAACACTAGTACAGTTACACGTTTGCAAAAGAACTTGCATGGTTGCAAATGTATTGCATTTCTACAGCCTATAGCTAACTGAATAAAAACAAAATATTTAATTTTGGACTAAGCTTGACCTGACAACTCTCGGAACATGGCAGAAGAGAAGGCTGAAGTAAGAGGTTGTATTGGTCACTTGGTACCACTTAATATATTAAAACATCTTAAGTCTTGTAAATAAGCCTACCCTTTAAAGCAAGCCTGTCACACACCTGAGAATGTTTACAACTTTTAAAAATTTTTTTAGATGTCTTCCTCAGAAACAGAGTATACAGCGCTATGGGAATTGTTAGAGAATACAAATCATACACATTTATACACACAAAGGTTGAACTGGATGGACCTCTCTCTTTTTTTCTCAATCTTATAAACCAGGGGTAGATGACCTTTGAGAGGTGGAGATCTATCTGAACAACATGGAATAGATCAAAGATCACCAGGATGCAGCACCCTTTCTTAAAAAAATACAATTTAGTAGCAATGCCGCAATAAAAAGTAAGGATGGCATGGAGAAAACTTAGTAAAATCTAATAAGAACCAAGGAGTCCATAAAGGCAGAAGAGCTGGTACTGTAGGCTGACTTGTTTAACTAGTTTTAGGCCTGGCTGGCCTCAATTCTGGCCTGGCTGTCTGCTCTGAATTCTAGCCTGACTAGCTGGGTTGAGTTCTGGCCAGTGTAAGTAATTTGTAGAGCAGTGTCCAGGTGGCATTAGTATGTAGGACAGTGTACAGAAATCAGTAGTAAATAGGGAAGTGTAACGAGATCAGTATGTAGAGCAGTGTACAGAGGTCAGTCGTATGTAAGACATTGTACAGAGGAATTAAACTACTCAATCAATGTGCTGGGGGCTTTACAAGAAAGGGATAGTTCCATTTTAGCCACAGCTGATCCCTTTACACTGCTATATCCCATTAGCATGGGTAACAGGCAGTGGATTGGTTCCTACAGAAGGATGAGGGCTTCCTCCTATTCAGAGAGATTTTGTCCTACAGTTGCTCAATTTTGCAATGAAACACAGTTTTTTTTGGTTCAGAGGATCTTATTTGCAAAATCGCAGCGTTGCAATGCGTGCCAAATTCATGTCCAGAATGGCCAATTTATTTATGGCCAAACGGGAGGAGGACATCATCTTTAGAGATCAGAGACCTTAGCTTAGCATGTTGAAAAGGTATATTGATGACTTTGGGATGGATACCTGGAATTGCTTAATGGTTTTACCCATGATTTTAAATGATAATGATAGGGGTAATGTCCTTTAATATGAAGCTGGTAAAAAAAGAGGTACACTTTTTAGATCTAGGAATTAATTAAAGAAGGATCTATTTTTACCACTAAGTTTTTTTAACCACTTCAGCCCCCGAAGATTTGGCTGCTCAATGACCAGGCCATTTTTTGTGATACGGCACTGCATCGCTTTAACTGACAATTGCGCGGTCGTGCGATGCTGTACCCAAAAAAAAATTATGTCCTCTTTTTCCCACAAATAGAGCTTTCTTTTGGTGGTATATGATCGCCTCTGTGGTTTATATTTTTTGCGCTATAAACAAAAGAAAAGCGACAATTTTGAAAAAAATATAATTTACTTTTTGCTATAATAAATATCCCAAATTTTTTTAAAATATTTTTTTCCTTAGTTTAGGCTGATATGTATTCTTCTACATATTTTTGTTTAAAAAATTTGCAATTTACGCGTTTGCGTAAAAGTTTTTAGCATCTACAAAATAGGGGCTAGATTTATGGCATTTTTATTATTATTATTTTTTTTACTAGTAATGGTGGTGATCTGCGATTTTGGACGAATTGGACTCTTTTGATACATTTTTGGGACCATTGACAGAAATCATAAAAATGCACTGATTACTGTATAAATGTCACTGGCCAGGAAGGGGTAAACACTAGGGGGCGATCAAGGGGTTAACTGTGTTCCCTAGGTGTGGTTTAACTATAGGGGGGATGGGACTGACTAGGGGAGGAGAGAGATCAGTGTTCATACTTAGTATGAACACACAATCTCTCGCCTCTCCCCTGAGAGAACTGGGATTTGTGTGTTTACACACAGATCCCTTTTCTCGCTCTGTCACGAGCTGCGGGCGCACACGCCTCCTACAGCTCCTTAAAGGGCCGATGTACAGCTATGGCGGCTCGCTCAGGGGAGCCATTCTGCCACTGTATGACTGCAGCGGCCAGTCAGGAACGGGTTAAAGAAACTGACCATAATGGGTTTATTGGTTACGATCAGAGCCTAAAAGTCAGTTAATTAGACTAGAGTGTAACTGTAGCCGCCACAAGGATTATTTTGAACAGGCCCAGCACCTTAAACCAAGATTTGTGGATAAGGGGTATGACCTAGATAAATTGGATCAAATTATAATGGAGGTAGGCTAACATGATAGAAGTGAAAAAATGTTAGCAATTAGATCTTTAATACCACAAACTCTGATTTTTTTGGTTGTTCCTTCAAAAACAAATTTTCTACCCAACATTATACTGTTATGAAAATGGTGTTCTAACAAATGACAACATTTCCGGCCCCCTTTAGGAGTTCCCCCTTAACTACTTCAATACTGGGAACTTTCACCCCCTTCCTGCCCAGGCCAATTTTCAGCTTTCAGTGCTGTCGCACTTTGAATGACAATTGTGCGGTCATGCACAATGTACCCAAATTAATTTTTTATTATTTTCTTCACATATATAGAGCTTTCTTTTGGTGGTATTTAATCACCGCTGGTTTTGTTATTTTGTGCAAAAAAAATTTAAAAAGACCAAAAATTGTGAAAAAAAAAGGTTTTTTTTTAGTTTCTGTCAGCAAATTCTTTAACCACTTCAGCCCCAGAAGGATTTACCCCGTTAATGACCAGGCCATTTTTTGCGAACTGCGTCGCTTTAACTGACAATTGCAGGACCATGTCCTTTTTTTCCCCACAAATAGAGCTTCCTTTTGGCGGTATTTGATCACCTTGGTGGTTTTTATTTTTTTTCAAAAAAAAACCGACAATTTTGAAAAAAAAAACTATATTTTTTACTTTTTGCTATAATAAATATTCCCCCCCTCCCAAAAAAATGTCTTGATGAGTTTAGGCCAATATGTATTCTTCTACATATTTTTGGTACAAAAATCACAATAAGCATATATTGATTGGTTTGCGCAAAAGTTATAGCATCTACAAAATAGCGGATATATTTATGGCATTTTTATTATTGATTTTTTTTATTAGTAATGGTGGTGATCAGTAATTGTTAGCGAACTGGGACATTGCGGTGGACATATCGGACACTTTTGACACTTTTTTGGGACCAGTGACAGTTATACAGCGATCAGTGCTAAAAATAGCCACCTATTACTGTATAAATGACACTGGCAGGGAAGGGGTTAATTATAGGGGGCGATCAAGGGGTTAAGTGTTCCCTAGGGAGGTGTTTCTAACTGTGGGGGGACTGACTGAGAGTAGAGACAGATCTCTGTTCCGGATCACTAGGATCAGACAATCTCTCTCTACTCCCGGGGATCTGTTTCTTCACATTGACAGATCCCCGTTCTGGCTCTCACAGGTGGCAGGCGGACATCGCTGCCACCGGCCATGCACATCGGCGCAGTTGGCACTCACGCCTGCTATTGTTCTTAAAGCAGCTGATGTACACCTGTGGCAATTTGCGCAGCCGTGCCAACCTACCGCAGTATAATGACAGTGACTGGTCGGCAAGCAGTTAAATAAGTAATTTTTCTCCTACACTAATGTGCACTGATGAGGCTGCACTGATGGGCACTGATGAGGAGGCACTAAAGGGAACTGATGAGGTGGCACTGATGAGGCACTAATATGCAGCACTGATGGGCACTGATAGTTGGCACTGATATACAGCATTTATCAGCACTGATAGGCAACACTAATGTGCACTGATAGGCGCCACTTATGGGGAAAGATAGGTGGCACTGATGGGCGGCACTGATAGAGAACTGATGGGCGACACTGAAAAGTAGCACTGATGGACACAGAGTGGCCTCACTGATGGGCACAGACCAGACTTGTGTCACTGATGGGCACAGACTGGTGTCACCGATGGGCACAGAGTGGCATCACTGATGGGAATTGTTGGGGCTTACCAGCTCACACTCTGTCAGTGTGAGAGAGGAAAAGCCGGTAATCTGCACTTTCTTCTTTACATGTGATCGACTGTGATTGGACGAAATTAATTATTTTCATTTCCATTTACTTCAATGGGAAATCTCGCTTTGATATGCGAGTACTTTGGATTACGAGCATACTCCTGGAACGGACTATGCTCGTAATCCGAGGTTCCACTGTAATTTTAATATAATATTATTTTACATTCTTTTCACAATGCTGTTGGGGAGGGGGGGTGAAGTAACAGGAGTCCCAATATAGACCCCTGAAGTCTCATTTTTGACACATCCCCAGTACTTTTCCCTGTAGCCTTAGCTGCACTGCAGATGAATGAACAGGAGACAGAGGCTCCTGCCCATTCATGAGCATAGTAAACACAAATATACCTGCCTGCGGCTGCTTCCGGCTGTTGAGGAAAGGAGTTGGCACTCTGGAGGTTATTAGCTACAGGATCCTCCTTACATGCTCCAGAGTGCCCCCTTAGTGCCTCTAGAGTGCCCCCTTACATCCTCCAAAGTGTCACCTTAGTAATACTGTAATAAGGGGGTTACATAGTTAGTCAGGTTGAAAAAAGACACAGTCCATCTGTCCATCTAGGTAAAAAAAAATCAAAACAATCCCATATACACAATCCTTCACTCACAGTTGATCCAGAGGAAGGTGAAAAACCCCAGCAAAGCATGCTCCAATTTTCTACAATGGAAAAATTCCTTTCTGGTCCCCCGAGAGGTAATCTGATTTTCCCTGGATCAACTTTACCTATAATTTTAAGTACCCAGTTATATTACATACATTTAGGAAAGAATCCAGGCCTTTTTTAAAGCAATCTACTGAGCTTGACAGAACCACCTCTGGAGAGAGTCTATTCCACATTTTCACAGTTCTTACTGTGAAGAAACCTTTCCGTATTTGGAGATTAATTTTTTGTTTCCTCTAGACATAAAGAGTGCCCCCTTGTCCTCTGTGATGACCTTAAAGTGAATAACTGAACACCAAGTTCATTATATGGACCACTTATGTATTTTTACATGTTGATCATATCCTCCCTTAATCGCCTCTTCTCAAGAGGGAATAGATTCAGTTCCTCTAATCTTTCCTCATAACTGAGCTCCTCCATACCTCTTAACAGCTTGGTTACCCTTCTCTGCACTTGCCCTTCTCTGCCCTTCTCTTTCACTTTCGAGTGGTACTCTGGAGGAAATAAAGGGGCACTCTACAAGCACTAAGGGGCACTCAGGAGGTACCAAGTTAGTACCTCCAGTGTGCCCCCTTACATCCTCCTGTAGAGCACCCCTTAGTGTCCCTTTATATCCTACTCCTTCAGAATGCCCTTATTTAATCACTTGCCTACTGGGCACTTTCACCCCCTATCTGCCTAGGCCAGTTTTCAGCTTTCAGCGCTATCACACTTTGAATGACAATTGCACGGTCATGCAACGCTGTACCCATATGAAATTTTTATCATTTCTTTCATACAAATAGAGATTTTTTTTTGGTGATATTTAATCATCGCTGTTTTTTTTTGTTAAATAAACAAAAAATGACCGAACATTTAAAAAAAAAGAACGTTTCATAGTTTCTTATAAAATTTAGCAAACAGGTAATTTTTAGCCTTCACTGATGTGCGCTGATGAGGCTTCACTGATGGACACTGATGAGGCTGCGCTGATGGGCATTGGTAGGTGACACAGAGTGGCATCACTGATGGGCGTTGTTGGGGCTGCATTGTAATCACGGCACTGATGATCAGTGCCCTGATTACCTTTACACGTTTTTCCTGTGAGGAGTTGCCACTTATCAACTCTCCTCACCTCACACTCTGTCAGTGTGAGAGAGGAAAAGCCGGTAAACTGCACTTTCTTCTTTACATGTGATCGACTGTGATTGAATACAGCCGATCACATGGGTAAAGAGCCACACCTGTGGCTCTTTGCCGAGATTGGGGTCCACTGTGTCCCAGGAACACGATCGGGGCACGCGATCACGGCTAAACTGGGCAAGGTCATATGACGTTGTCTCAGAACGAGAGCCGTTCCACCGTCATTTGATCGTGGGCAGGTGGGAAGTGGTTAAAGCTACAGATTGCACACTATGTTGATCCCCTGAGAAGGGCCACTTTTTTTCAGGAGATTAAAGTTTTCTTTTCCATTTCATAAATGTAGGATATGCAAATTGAATAAATTAAGGGGGGGGAGTACACTAGTTTTTGATCAAAGAGTATATCTAAAACCTATGACATTGGGTCTTTCATCACATGTTCTTCTATAAATGGTGCAGATGCTGCAAACACGTTTAAATGAATATGTGGATAATATACGATGAGGTTTCTCAGGTCATAGTGTTTCTAAACACTATGAGATCCACTATGAAAAGAACCCTGAAGGTACCATTTTTCTGGCCATTGATAAGTATACACCAAATTGGCAATATATTAGACAGGATATTCTATACTGGAAACCTGGTGGATAAACAATTTAAAAACATTCGCCCCATTCGGATTGAGTATCGAATGGGATGTAAATTGCTTATTAGTAATAGTTAAGTTTGTGGTAATTTTATATCCCTGATGAATTTTATTGAACTTGGTTAAGGATAAAGGTTTTTCTTTGGATGATTTTTTTAAAATAATAATAATAAATAATATTTTTTTCTTATCAATAGATGCACTACAAGCACTAAGGGGCACTCAGGAGGTACCAAGTTAGTACCTCCAGTGTGCTCCCTTACATCCTCCTGTAGAGTACCCCTTAGTGTCCCTTTATGTCCTGCTCCTTCAGAATGCCCTTATTTAATCACTTGCCTACTGGGTACTTTCACCCCCTATCTACCTAGGCCACTTTTCAGCGCTATCACACTTTGAATGACAATTGCACGGTCATGCAATGCTGTACCCATATGTCATTTTTATCATTTTTTCATACAAATAGAGATTTTTTTTCTTGTTAAATAAACAAAAAAAGACCCGAAAAAAAAAGTTTCATGGCTTCTTATAAAATTTTCTCCTTCACTGATGTGCGCTGATGAGGCTTCACTGATGGGCACTGATGAGGCTGCACTGATGGGCATTGGTAGATGTCCCTTTTACATAAGCTGGTTATCGGCTCTCTTCTCCCTTCCTCACACTCAGGGGGAGGAAAGGAAAGCCCATAACTGCCTTTTGTTTACATCCTGATCAGCTGTGATTGAACACAACTGAGTAATGAGCCACTTATTGGCTCTTTACCTCAATCTGTGATCAGCAGTGTCCACAGGACACTACGGTCACAGAGCACAGCATGCGCGATCACTGGAGGATGTCTTATGACAACCTCAGAGAACTGGCCTTCTGCGCTGTAGCCGCCATTTGTTGGCAAGTGGTTAAGTACCTCCTGGCCTGGTCACAGCTCATGAGTGGTTGGCGATAAAACACTTTAGAAAAAAAATCCTTGTCTGTGATTCTGAACTGTGCATATGCAGTCTGGAGCCAGCCGATTAGTGAACTGTCAAGCTTTTTCTCTACTTGTGTGGTGAGGTGTGTGAATTTAAACCACATCCCTCTGCCTAATCTGAGACTGAGCTCAGCATTTCTCTATATGGCTGGCTTCAGTGTGTGCATGCACAGTTCAGAATCACAGACGAGGATTTTTTTTCCCCAAAATTTTTACTGCCAGCCATTTGTGAGTCGGCCATTCCAGTAAGGGAGCCAGATGTACTCACTGCTCGCTTCCACCCATAAAACGCAGGTGCAGCAGAGTGTGAGTAGCAGGGACAGAAATTGTGATGACAGGCCAGGCTACTGCTGAGCAAGACAGGTGCTCTTAATATGCCCCCTCACCTATTGTGGTGTTGGAAGGAGCTCAGGGATATTCACAGCACCAGGCATGCAGAGAATGCAGGGATGGGAGGTGTGCTGGCTGTGAAGCTGAAAAGGAACCAGTGCAGTGACCTCTGTTATCAAGCCCAAGAAGAGGAGGGGGAGAGCACAGGGAGGTTCAGAGAGGCACCGCAGTGACTGGAAGACCAGAAGAAACAGTAGATGGCCGGAGCGGACTTCACCTACCTTATCAAGCACAGGGAGAGGAGGCGGCCAGCAGAGCTCTCTCTCTATGTGTCCGCTCTGGATGCTTTGAAACACAGTCAGGGGCGGGCCCTCTACTGGCCCCAGGCCCTCGGGCAGCGCTCGATATGCTCGAATGGTCAGTCCGCCCCTGGAGGGTTCAGTAGGGCAGAGGTCAGAGGTCAGCTGGGCAGTGTACAGGGGTCAGCAGGGTGGAAGACAGAAGGGCAGTGTACAGGGGTCAGTAGTGCCACTCTGCAAGTGGAGAAGAGACACCGATATCCCTGAATGCTGAGTCAACAAGCTGTGGAATGAGAACAGCCTGAGCTATCCCTCTGGGAAGTTGTCAAAACCGGCAGCCGATCATAGGCAGGGACACCTCTGCCACCTGTGTACTTGTCTACCTGTAACCTGCCAATGATTGACTGGTCACTATCGATGGGTTGCGACCCCCACCCTTTATAAAGTATTACTTATGTAACTTGGGGAAGTGACCATAAAAAAATGCATAGCCAAAAGGTACTGTTAAAATAACATGATTGCATATTTTTGTAGACTTGCTCATATAATCTGAAGTGTGTGCATTCTTATGTCAGGTATTGAGGAAACAATTAATCACAAATTGGCATCAGGTACAGGGCTTAATGTGGTTGGGGGCATGGTCTGCGCATGGAAGAAGCAGCGTGCTAGCGTGCTGTGCTCTGGTGGAGACCTGGGGGAGAGATCAGCCAGCCATGAGCAGTAATGAGTAGTGCTAGTGTGCTGTGCTCTGGTGCCAACTCAGAGGACTCCTGATCAGCTTGTAATTGGCTTGTAATTGGCTTATCCCCGCTATCGCCACTTACCGTTCATTTATACTCTGCCTGCACTGTTCCCATCAACATCAGCATCGGTCTCAATCGGCATCTGTTCCGCCCCCCCCGGTTCTCTGGCTTATTCCTGGTTCTCATGGGCAGGATGAGACATGGTGCCTCTAGTGGCCTGTCTGGTATTACACCCATGTCCCTGCAAATTGGTATCCAGGGCTTTTTCTTTACCGGCAGACGGACCCGCTCCTCTAGCACCATAGCCAGGATGGCAACAGAAAACATGTGGGGCAGCATATGGGACAGCATACAGATCGGCAAGTAGGTCAGTTTATAGGACAAGATACAGATCAGCATACAGGAGTTGCCGATGCTCACTCCCGTTCTCTCTCTCCAGTACATAGCCCTGCATTCCAACAATCCGAGTCTGTTGTTTCAGCTGTTCCACAGGAGTTGCAGAGTATCTCACCTCTCTCCCCTCCACCTCCAACTCTACCTCCACATCCCCCTCCCCCTCTGCCTATACAATCACCCATCACTAGTCAGGGCTTAGATGGGGGACATGGGGGGATTTACGAGAATTTCTAAAAGCTTTACCAACACGGAGTGAGATGGAGGCATTTGTACAGCACTTGAGGCAAGACTATCGCACCAATATTCAGGCGGTTAAAACTGAACTACAAGTAACCCGTGTTAAAAAATCAGAATAAGAGGATTCTGTTACCGTCCTGTCTGATACTGTCTATGTGCAAAACCAATGATTAGATGAATGAATATCAAACACAAACATTGTACTCACTTATAGAGGTTCAAGATAATCGCAACTGGCGGAATAATATTAGGATTCAAGGATTCGAGGATTGCCAGAAGCGATGGGTGTAGAGGATCTCTCAGTAACAGTTAAAGGCATTTTTATCTCCATATTGGGGACAACAGAGCTGGTCAATTTGGAATTTGATAGGGTTCATTGGGCTCTGGGGCCACGAAACCCCGATCCAGCTAAACCAAGAGATATTATATACATTTTTTCCAGTAAAAGAGGACATTATGAGGAAAGCTTGAGTAAAGGCCCAATCAATTATTAAAAGGGGCTACCATCCAATTGTTGCCAGATCTGTGTCGCTTCACCCTAGAAAAGAGGAAGGCTTTAAAACCCTTCCTTGCATTGCTACAAGACCGTAATATTTCTTATAGTTGGAACTTTCCATTCCAGCTGCAGATTCGGAGGGATGGCAAGTGGTTAATTATCCGTGGTCCATTGGATATCCTGGCAGTGGTAACAGCCCTGGAGCTGCCAGAGCTTCCACCCTTTGAGTGGCCCCAGTCATACTCTTTGTTTCGGGGTGAAGAGCGTCGGGTCCCTGTATTGGGGGAATATCCCAGTAGATCAGGTTTTGCCCCCCCCCCCATAGTCTAATAAAGGGTTTTCAATAACAATAACAATAATAATAATACAGTTTCCCCACGTAATAGGATTTGTTTTCAGACTCTTATACCTAGTATTGCGTTACCATCTGGGGAAATCACCTCAGACCCACAGGCTCTCCAAAAGGCCTTTTTACAGCTTTGTACAAGATCAAGTTGGGTTTGTACAGGGGAGAGAAGCGCGTGATAACACGCTTAAATTCCTTTTACTCATTGATCATACTCAGACAGCAAAAAATACCAGCTTGCCTTCTCTCTGTTGATGCAGAGAAGGCATTTGATCGTGTTGGTTGGCCGTTTTTGGAACAAACTCTGATTCAAATAGGACTAGGACCAGTCCTGTTAAGGAAAATCATGGCACTCTATACCAAGCCAAGAGCTAGAATACGGTTTAATCAGTCACTGTCTTCTAACCTTCCTATTCAAAATGGTACGTGTCAGGGATGTCCGCTGTGTCCCCTTCTGTTTGTCTTAGTAATGGAACATCTGGTAACAGCTCTTAGACAAAACTCTTGTATTACAGGCATACCATTAGATGGGCAGGAAGTGAAGTTGGCAGTATTTGCTGACGACTTGCTACTTTATGTCACCAACCCACATGTCTCCATGCCCTCTATTTTGTATGAATTTCAGCGTTTTGGGGCCCTGAGTCATTTTAAAGTTAATTTGTCAAAAATCAGAAATTCTTAATGTATTTCTGTCACCATATCAAGTCCAGGCTCTTGGGAATAATTTCCCATTTAAGATTTGTACTTCGACACCTAAAATATCTGGGTATAAAAATTCCACAAGATCTTACCAAGTTATATATAGAAAATTATCACCCTCTTATTCAGAGTACAATACAAGATCTAAAAAAGTACGATCGAGCCCAATATCCATGGTTTGGGAGGATCAATATTTTAAAAATGGATATAATACCGCGTTTTCTCTATCTTTTCAAAACGACTGTATACCCATAGTGGCCCCCCGTTTCTTTTTTGTTACTCTACAATAGGGATGGGCCAAACACCCCCCTGTTCGGTTCGCATCCAGAAAATGCGAACAGGCAAAAAATTTGTTTGAACATGCGGACACCGTTAAAGTCTATGGTACACGAACATGAAAAATCAAAAGTGCTAATTTTAAAGATTAATATGCAAGTTATTGTCATAAAAAGTGTCTGGGGACCTGGGTCCTGCCCCAGGGGCCATGTATCAATGCAAAAAAAAGTTTTAAAAACGGCCGTTTTTTCGGGAACAGTGATTTTAATAATGCTTAAAGTGAAACAATAAAAGTGAAATATTCCTTTAAATTTCGTACCTGGGGGGTGTCTATAATATGCCTGTAAAGTAGCGCATGTTTCCCATGTTTATAACAGTCCGAGAGCAAAATTACATTTCTAAAGGAAAAAAAGTAATTTAAAAGTGCTAGCTATTAATGAATTGTCGGTCCCGACAATACACATAAAAGTCATTGAAAGTCATTGAAAAATAATTAAAAAAAAATGTGTGGGGGTCCCCCAAATTTCCATTACCTGGCCCTTAAGGTCTGGTATAGATATTAAGGGGAACTCCGCGACAAAATTTAAAAAAAAATGGCGTAGGGTTCCCCCAAAAATCCACACCATACCCTTATCCGAGCACGCAACCTGGCAGGCCATAGGAAAAGAGGGGGAAATGAGAGAGCGCCCCCCTCCTGAACCGTACCAGGCCACATGCCCTCAACATGGGAAGGACGTCCCCATGTTGATGGGGACAAGGGCCTCATCCCCACAACCCTTGCCCTGTGGTTGTGGGGGTCTGCGGGTGGGAGGCTTATCGGAATCTGGAAGCCCCCTTTAACAAAGGGGACACCCAGATCCCGCCCCCCTCTGATGCAACGCAGGATTCCCGTTGCATCAGAGGGGAGTAGGTTCACCCGTACATGTCACTGGGAAACCCCGGCATTTCCCCTTGTCAGAGGGGGATGGGGTCAAGTGATGGGTGGCCCCACCCTCAGCTGTCAAGCTAGCGCCCCATCATTGGCTGGGTGCCTCCACTGAAGGCAGGATCCTGTGCGTGTTTCTCGCTGGAGTCGCTGCAGATCATCCATCGCTTGAGATCGAAAATTGGATTACATCACTGGAGTAGGGATTTATTGGATTACAGCTGGAATCTCTTTTTTATTTTTTTATTTTTAATAAAGGACTTGTCCCAAGCCGTCTTCTGTGGTTTCTTAACATTTTAACACTTTCTTTTTGTGAAACGTTAGGGGTACAATGTACCCCTTACCAATTCACATAGGGGGTGGGGGGCGGGATCTGGGTGTCCCCTTTGTTAAAGGGGGTTTCCAGATTCCAATAAGCCCCCCCACCCACAGACCCCCACAACCACCGGGCAAGGGTTGTGGGGATGAGGCCCTTGTCCCCATCAACATGGGGACATCCTCCCCATGTTGAGGGCATGTGGCCTGGTACGGTTCAGGAGGGGGGGTGCTGCGGCCTGCCAGGTTGTGTGCTCGGATAAGGGTTTGGTGTGGATTTTTGGGGGAACCCCATGCCATTTTTTTTTTTAATTTTGGCGCGCAGTTCCCCTTAATATCCATACCAGACCTGTTGGGGGACCCCCACGCATTTTTTTCTTTATTTTTCAATGACTTTCAATGACTTTTATGTGTAATGTCGGGACCAACAATTCATTAACAGCCGGCACTAGCGCTAGCACTTTTAAATGACTTTTTTTCCTTTAGAAATATGATTTTGCTCTCGGACTGTTATAAACACGGGAAACATGCGCTACTTTACAGGCATACTATAGACACCCCCCAGGTATGAAATTTAAAGGAATATTTCACTTTTATGTCATATGACGGCAGGACGGTGCAGCTGTTGTTCTGGGCTGCCGTCATATGACGGCGCAGCCTTCCAGGCAGCCCAGGGGGCGCGTGCCGCATCACTCCGGTCCTGGTGCGCGTGCCCGGCGGCCGCGATGTCCGCCGGGCACCCCCGATTGCCCGGTAACCGAGCAGGACCGTGGATTTGTGTGTGTAAACACACAGATCCACGTCCTGTCAGATGGGAGGAGACCAATGGTGTGTTCCTTGTACAGACGAACACCGATCTCCTCCCCTTGTGAGTCCCCTCCCTCCACAGTTAGAATCACTCCCTAGCAACACGATTAACCCTATAGCGCCCCCTCCTGGTTAAGCCCTTCATTGCCAGTCACATTTATACAGTAATCAATGCATTTTTATAGCACGGATCGCTGTATAAATGTGAATGGTCCCAAAAATGTGTCAAAATTGTCCGATGTGTCCGCCACAATATCGCAGTCACAATAAAAATCACAGATCGCCGCCATTACTAGTAAAAAAAAATAATAATAAAAATGCTATAAATCTATCCCCTTATTTTGTAGACGCTATAACTTTTGCGCAAACCAATAAATATATGCTTATTGCGATATTTTTTACCAAAAATATGTAGAAGAATATGTATCGGCCTAAAGTGAGGAAAAAATTTGTTTAAAAAAAAAAAAAAAATTGGATATTTATTATAGCAAAAGTAAAAAATATTGTGTTTTTTCAAACTTGTCACTCTTGTTTTGTTTATAGCACAAGAAATAAAAACCGCAGGGGTGATCAAATACCACCAAAAGAAAGCTCTATTTGTGTGAAAAAAATGATAAAAATTTCATTTGGGTACAGTTATTCAAAGTGCGACAGCGCTGAAAGCTGAAAATTGGCTTGGGCAGGAAGGAGGTGAAAATGCCCTGTATGGAAGTGGTTAAGCATTATTAAAATCATTATTAAACCATTTTTAAAACTTTTTTTTGCATTAATACATGTCGCCTGGGGCAGGACCCAGGTCCCCAGACACTTTTCATGACAATAACTTGCATATTAACCTTTAAAATTAGCACTTTAGATTTCTCCCATAGAATTTTAAAAGGTGTTCCGCGGCTTTTTGAATTTGCCGCGAACATCAAATTGTTCGCTGTTTGGCGAACAGCCAATGTTCGAGTCGAACTCATGTTCGACTCGAACAGATAGCCCATCCCTACTCTACAATCTGCTTTCACAAGGTTTATTTGGGGTTGCAATAGACCTCGATAATAAAGGAGAATCCTATCTCTCCCTAAAGCAAAGGGGGGTGTAGGGGCACCGGACCTATATTATTACCACGTTGCAGTGGTGTTAACTAGACTAGTAAACTGCTTCCATCATTCTCACCTCAAACAATGGGTACACATAGAACAGTTGATTGCCCCTTTTGATCTCCAGGCGCTTCCCTGGCTAGATATCTCTGTCTGTGGTCCACTTTCTTCTTTATCTTTTCTTACAGAACATTTATTGCGTATTTGGGATAAATTGCAAACCCAATTAGGACTTTTTCCTAAAGTGGGATTAATGACACCTCTGTTTGGTAACCCAGGGTTCCCTCCGGCAGCAGCATGGAGACATTTCTTGTTATGGAGTAAGGAGTCAAATCATCAAATATCTCAAATCCTTTTGCAGGGAGTTCTTCCATAGTTATCAAATTTGATCCCTATACAGCAGCAATTAATTAGACACTGGCTGGAATATCTGCAACTATCGGCTTTTCTTTTCTCCTTTCCTTCCAGGGATGTATTTAATAGAGAGTCAGATACCTTTGAGTCTCTTGTGTTACAAGATATTATACCAGAGCACATTCTGTCTGCAGTGTATAGGGTTCTTATTCTTAGACTCAATCCGATCGTGCCTCCCGGAGTTTACAAATAAGTGGAATATGGACTTGAACGTCCAAATTAAGTCAGAGGAATAGGAAAAAGCGTTAATCCTTACACATAGTATGTCGTCAGCAACTAAGGCACATGAGACAAATTTCAAGCTTCTTTTTCGTTGGTATAGATGCCCGCTGTTTCTTCACTGGATATATCCAAATGTCTTAGACCTTTGTTGGCGCTGCCACTCTGCTAAGGGTTCGCTATTGCATATCTGGTGGGAATGTCCATCTGTACATCATTTTTGGGATATGATACTCCAGCTTCATACTTGTACAAATGGGGTAACTATTCCCAACTCACCACAAATTACTTTGCTATCTATCTTACCCGGCTCGTGTAAAAGCATTAACCACTTAAAAACCTGTTAAAAACATTTTTTTTGCTAGAAAATGACTTAGAACCCCCAAACATTATATAATTATTTTTTTCTAACACCCTAGAGAATAAAATGGCGGTCATTACAATACTTTCTGTCACGCTGTGTTTGCACAGCGTTCCTACAAGTGCACTTTTTTGGGAAAAAATACACTTTTTTAAATTAAAAAATAAGACAGTAGAAAAGTTAGCCCAATTTTTTTTTTGTGACAGATAATGTTATGCAGAGTAAATTGATACCCAACATGTCACGCTTCAAAATTGCGCCCGCTCGTGGAATGGCGACAAACCTTTACCCTTAAAAATCTCCATAGGCGACATTTTAAAAATTCTGCAGGCTGCATATTTTGAGTTACAGAGGAGGTCTAGGGCTAGAATTATTGCACTTACTCTAACGATTGCAGCGATACCTCACATGTGTGATTTGAACACCGTTTTCATATGCAGGCGCCACTCACGTATGTGTTCACTTCTGCACACGAGCTCGGTGGGACAGGGCGCGTTTAAAAAAAAAAATGTTCTTATTTATTTTACCTTTTATTTTTTTATTTTTGCACTGTTCTTTTAAAAAAAAAATATGTGTTGCTTTTATTCCTATTACAAGGAATGTAAACATCCCTTGTAATGACAGTATCTCTTAAATATGAGATCTGAGGTCAAAAAGACCTCAGATCTCATATTTGCACAAAAATGCAATAAAAATGTAATTTAAAAAAAAAAAATGTCTCTTTAAGAGCTATGGGCAGAAGTGACGTTTTGACGTTGGTTCCGCCCTGCAATGGTATGGAGACGGGTGGGGGCCATCTTCCCCTTACTCGTCTCCATACCAAACAGAGAGTGGAACCCGGAGTCGTCGGTAGCGGCGGAGGGCACTGGAGCGCGGCAGGAGCCCTCTCTTGCCGCAGATAAAAGTGATCTTGCGGCAACTCTGCCGCAGAGACCACTTTTATCTGAAAGCTGACCGCCCACTGAAGAAGGACAACGGACAAAGAACAAAGATACTCCTCTTCAAACTACCGACGTATATATCGTCGTGAGCCAGTCCGGAAGTGGTTAAAAAAGGCCTTTTAAGTAATTGGTTGACAGCTGCAAGGGCAGTTGTACCCCGCCATTGGCGGCCGGCGTATGCTCCATCGTTGATTGAGTGGGTTTCAGAGATGGACCATATCGAGATGATGGAGACTCTTCTGTCACAGGAATTAGACACTTATGAACAAAGTTGCCAAATTTGGCTCCCTTGGAAGGTGCTAAGGGAATCCCTTGAACTGCGGGAATCGTTATATGGGTTGGCGGTAGGACATGAAGTTGGTTCAGAGCTGGGTTGAGCGAGGTGATTTTGGTCTGTGTAGTTTTATTTATGTTTTATTGTTTTTTTGTTTTAGTAATTCCCCCCATACTTTTTTTTGTTTTATTTTTTGTTTGTTTTTTGTGTTTGTTTAGTGTTGTTGTGTTGAAGTTGAAGACAGGGTGTAGGAAACATGTAGTATATATTTTATCTAGTTGGACGAAGGAAGATAAGGCAGGGTTATTTTTCTTAGGGTTTAAAAATCTGAATGGTCTAAAGTATCACCATGTGTTCTTTTTATAACATATGAGTTTATTGATGAGTAGACTGTGTCCCTAGTGTTATTTCCTTTTTTTTCCCCTCTCCCTTTTTGTAGGGGCTTCTGCAGGGTGTTGGCATATGTTTATATGTAATATGTCCTATGTGTATACATTATTGTAATGTGGTATGTTTTTTATCATTACCTATAGTATACGGATAATGTTTTTGTTATGTAAAATTTTCAATAAAATCAGAGTTGAACAAATTGGCCAAATACACACTCTAAATTCTTGAATGTGTACTGAGGAGCACCTGTTACAAAAGTTCATCTCCCTTAAAGAACTTTTAAACGTTCTTAACCATTAAATGTTTCAATTTAATAGTTAGGAACATCAAATACATGAAACACATTTCAGGGCCAAAAAGCCTCTCCCAAAGCTTAAGCAGATGATGTTAATAAAATCACGACAGTATGCACTAGGGGCCCTGTGTTAAGCCTTGATGAAGATGGTACTAAAAGGATAGGGAGTTTAATATTATATATTTACTATATATTTTATATACAAAACACCCATGAACAACAATTTCAGAGACCTCACTTGTCCACTGGCAGTTATAAGGAGCAAAAGACCACGAGTTATACAAGAAGCAGCCTATTTGAATACATGGAAGTGTTTTACATATGTTTTAACATACTTGATTTGTTGTAGCCGTATTACATATGTAATACGTTTACATATGTTTTAATAAATTATTCCTGAATGATCTACACTACTGGAGTGTTTTCTTTCTCTGTGGATACCAGTGATAGGTTGGGGCAATGGAAGTGGACACAGTAACTTTGTTCTATTTGTGAATCGTGTATGGGGATTCTACCATACTCATGCTTATAATAACCTCTGAGCTTCGAGGCCCAACCTTCTGGTAAGCCTTGGGTTTAAGTGTGGTGGTGATGTTCACACACGTCTCACTCATGCTGCATAAAATTTGGTGATGTGAAATGAAGAGGTTGCACTTTGAGGACTTTTATTCAAAATGTAGTGGAGAAAGACATAATGATAATTGTTTTAGAGGAGTCTCACTAGTAGCCCTGAAGTATTTATGCATACAGCATTTTGGAGGTGTATTACTTCTGGTGCTGCAGTATTTATATAATGGTATAAGGATTTTTTATATCAGTGTTTTTGCTGGTGTCTGATTGCTGGTGTTTTCTATAAGAACATAAACATAAACATAAATATAAAGAACATAAATAGCCCTCTCAGACTCCTCCCACAAATACAGGCTAGCCTCCAGCTAGCCTTTACACTTGTAGTCAGAGTCTTCGAGTGAGAAAGTGAGAAAGTGATACTCCTAAGCACCAAGGCCTGAGGTGTCCCTTGGCCTGGCTGGTCAGTATGCCTGAAAGAGGGCAAAAAGACACAAATTTAGGTGAAGAAGGGAAGATAACAATCCATCAAGTGGAGTAGCGTGCAACAGTATATAACCGAAAAATATCCGCTATGACAAGAGAAATCCCCCCCGACTCCTAACTTGGAGATGAGACGGAACCCCCTATAGAACCTGTGAAGCTACCCAGAACCCAACTACACGTCCCGTGAAAGATTGGATAGAGCCTGAAGCCCAAGACAACCCAGACATGAGAATGAACTGCTTGTGAATGAGAGGATACGTGGGGGAAGGGGAGCAATGGCTGGACCGAGGAGCCCCTGCAAAATGATGGCCGAGAAGATCGAAACTTCAAACGGACACCAGTGAAGTGCTCAGTGAAAGCCCCCCAACCCCTGGCCTACCCATGCTTGGTATGGGGAAGTGCGAGGGTGAGTGCAAAAGGACAAATTCTGAATACCTGAAGGATGTGATGGAGTAGGTGGATGAGGCCCATGCACTATGGCAATAAGCATTGTCAACATGGAGAAACCATGCCAGACACAGAACACTGGTCCAACCTGATTCGATCGGGTCGTGCTTCAGCCTGTGACCTGACAACCGAGTCAGAATCCTGAACCGAGGCAGGAGGGCCAGACTCCACCCCGGGGAAATAAGTCCCATGGCATGATACAGACATACCCAAAGTAACTGAAGCCCCTCTACCTGAAACAGGCTGGGGATCAGAAAAGATGACTGGACTGACGTCCCTGAGCAGTTCACCAGGCAACATCCTAGACAAGAGATCAGAGCGACAGTGGAATACAGAAACATGACGACGTTTGCCCAACCTACTACTTAAGAACTGTCAAGGGGACTTGGCTCAGTACACACCCTGAGAGAGACTATGAAACCCTGGCGGTGACCTGGCCTTTAAGCAACAGGACGTCAACTGAAAGAAGATTGACGACTGCTTCCGACCCAAGGGTGAGCCCAGTGGCGAAATGACAACTGCACCAATAAATAAGCCCCAACAATGGGCAGGACTGATGAAAGTGAGTGCAAGCATGGTTGATAACGGTATGGATGCCAAAACAGCCCAACCTGAGGACACAAACTAGAGAAATGACAGACAACCAGACATGAGAACAACAACGCCCCTCTGTGTCTACCTAAGTATGGGAACATGAGCAGAATTGACAATACCACTGTGCGTAAATAAACCTGATGACGGACCCCCCCACCACCCTCGTGTAAGTAGTGAGTGAGCCCGAGTAACCTGCCGTGCAGAGACAGGTAATAAACTGAAAACTCAGGGCTGGTGTACCCACAGACCGTGGTGGGTAGTCGTACAGGTGTGGTGAATGAACGTGCATCGTATGTATGACTATGTATGACGTATGGTATACGGGCGAGAAGATTGTGGTCAACAATCATTAACAAATGAAACCTCAGCCCATATGGATCTGTAGACGTGACAGATCCTGACATGTGAGCCCTAGCTAACTGACCCAGGTACAAACATGAACAAAAACGATGAGACATGACAAACAACGAAGATGAAAACAGCTACCGGAGTATATGCCGTGACTGAACAACAATGCCCCTCTGAGAAATGCTGAGGCTGAAACGCTATGGCAGAAATGCTGAGACTGAACGCTGAAGCTGAAACGCTATGACAGAAATGCTGAGACTGAATGCTGAGGCAGAAACGTTATGACAGAAATCTTGGGGCAGAAACGCAAGGACAGCAACGCTATGAAAGAAAATGCTGTGACAGAAATGCTGAAACTGAATGCTGAGGCAGAAATGCCATGACAGAAAATCCTGGGGCAGAAATGCCATGACAGAAAACCCTGGGGCAGAAATGACATGACAGAAAATTTTGGGGCAGAAACACTATGACAGAATGGTAAATATTAAATTCCGTGCTTAGGATAGAAGGTTGCAGCCTCCCCTGATGGGTTCCCAAGGGAACTTACATGTATAAGTAAGGAAAAAAATGGGGTGGTGGCGCTACCATATAGGCACTGAGTGATTGAAAGTAAATAGTGTGTAATAAACTAAATTCCTTGACCATACCATAAAAGTTATAAAAATCACTAAACGTGTTCACAAATATGTGATGTGAAAGTGGACGTGTAAAAGAAGTACCAAAACAAACAGAAAAGGGAAAATATATATATATATAACCCTAATAGGTGGAAAAGTGCATTAGGTGTGTCTAACTAAGACTAATAAGCAACCTAAATAAGAGGTTAATGAGATGCGTGTCCACCCTCATCCAACCAGCCCAAAAACCATTGCAAACATATTCAGTAAACCATAAATAATGAGTGATTAAATATGCAAATATCACCACATCTAATATGTGCAAAAAGCTAAATTAATATAAAAACACCCTAAAAAATGTGCAAAAGCAAACCAAAGTTAATAATTAGTAATGGTGAGTGTTCAATAAATAGTCCAAAAACACTGACCATAAATAACCATAAAAATGTGCAGAAATGTCAATCAATCAAAAAATGAAAAAAGAAGAACAAAAATATGATCCCAAATGTCCAAAAGCCAGGTGACTTCGGTGCAAGACAAATATGGTGACTGTAGTGCTCCCCCAATGGGTCCCCACTCACCAAAGTTAGTTACCCCTGCAGGGGTAGAAGGCAAAAGAGTGGGCAACTCCAGTTGAATCTTTACCTTGGTAGGCCGTGCTGTGTCTTCTATACCTCCATAAACCTTTACACCTGTACAGTGAGATTTCAGGTAATCCTCCGATCAGGGCTTCCCAGGTCCTTCCACAACAAGGGGCTCCCATAGTGTAGTAGTAAAAAGGATTTTATTTAAAAAATATATATTAAAAAACAATCGCTAATGGCGATGGTACACATGAGCGAGGAACCGCATATAAGGTAAGCAGTATGCCGGTCCGTGGCGTGCGTATCATCTGCGCTCCAAGTCCTAACAATTCCGGGTATGACGTAAGAGCGTGGCTCCGCCTTACGCGTTTCATCATTGGACATTCTCAAAGGCGGTGCCATCACTCCACGCTCTAACATCTCATATAGACGAGCAGGCCCAGCGGCCCCTCCCCGCCCCCTTGCAATAGCAAATGAGCGGTTTGGAACAGCTGAGGATGCGGCCAGCCAGAGAAGCAGACCTCACCATAGATATACTATATTCCGCTCGTCTATGTATAGAACAGACAAAGAAACCACACAGGGCACGACAAACATATTAACCATATGTGTATATACAAAACGTATTATAGTAACAGAACATATGGGTGAGTCTGCTAAAGGTTATAAATGAAGTAAAAGGAGATTATTTGGATAGACGAAGAAGATAAAGACTGATAGTTAAAATTAGGGATAAACTAATTTAGATTAGAGAGAAAAAAACGGCCAAATGGTCACTGCAGGTACTGCATATAGGCTCAATAGTAGATTGTAAATGGGGCATTATACTTCTAATTACGAAGCATAAATACATGCAGATTGCCCAAGTGGATGAAATGCACAATATGTGACTGAACAATGTGGGTGATCAGCCCATAGATAATATATAATAACTTAAACTAAAAAATATATATAGGAGGACCACCCCAATTATGAACTACATACCCCCCAGCAATGAGATAAGGCTGAGGCAGTACCAAATATCAATTGTGTGCATCCATATGTGATGGTGTATTTGACACTGAGGTGCATGTAAAAAGCTTGCATATAGGTGGAAAGGTGCATAGTATACAATAACGTCGAGATATGGATTAAGTCTCCATTCTGCCATTGCTACTCCAAAGGCAACATGTTCTTAAAAAAATTTTTATATTAGATAATTAGCAAATGGATAATAAAAATTAATAAAAGTACACTAACAAAAGTATACTAACTATGTGCGGATCATTGAAACATCCGTCAGAGAGGCTACCCCCATATGGTGTGTTGTGTTACAACTGAATATTAAACCGGGAGGTCGCTAAAAAGATTCAGCCATGTATGATACACAGCCTAAATATAAAGCTAGTGTATGAGATAATTAATCTATTAATCTAAATCAAAATCAAGTACCTACATCTTACGCTATTGCCGGGCGTCTTCCTAGGTCTGAGTGTGACCCATAATCCCAGGGCAACTATGCTCAGGGGAAGCTAAGAAAAGGGGGAGGGAGAGTAGTATCCCTAGTTGAGCTGGGGGAGGTTGTAACTGGTGGAGTAGGAGACTGGTGCCCACTGTTAGGTTATGGGGGGAGTATGTCCCATAGATAGTGGGACACTAATACCTATATTAGATAAGCACAACAGCATCCAGTGGGCAGAATTATACCCCACCCGGCACTAGTGCACAGAGTCATCTAAGGGGCTGGTGCATTAATTGAAAATATGTCATATTAACTTTAATGTGTGTATCCCAAGGAGAAGATATATGATGTTGGTTGTGAGTGAAAAAAAGCCAATAGGCCATACACCATTGCCAAGAGCCATTTCTATTCATTAGGCCCAACTGTATGTGTTATCACCTTCCTAATCTATGTTAGGTATTCAGGGGTTTGCTATAAAGCAATTCAGATCAATATCTAGGTTCAGTACTTTGGGAGCAAGGGACCCCAGCTGATATATCCAGCTAGTTTCATTCCTGGAGATTAGGGTTTCCCTATTGCCCCCCCTCCAGTGTTCTTGTACTGAGTCAATCCCATAGAAAATGAGCCCACTTGGATCTTGGTGGTGGGCCTCATCAAAATGTCTTGACAAGCTGTGATTGGGAAAACCTTTTCTGATGTTTTTGATATGCTCCCGTATCCGGACAAAGAGGGGGCGGGTGGTTCTGCCCACATACTGAAGGTGACAGGGGCATTCAATGATATATGTGACATGTGTGCTCCGGGAAGGTAATTAATTGCTTGATGTGGTATTCCTTATGGTCAGTGAGCGATTTAAATGTGGTCTTCTTTCTTGGTTGTCTTTTGCTAACCTTGCAGGGTAGACATCTTTGGCATCTATAGAACCCCTTGAGATCAGGGAGAATTTTGATCGGTTTGGGGGGATCTATAGCATTACGTACCAGATGGTTCCTCAGGGTGGGTGCCTTTCTGTATATGAATTTGGGTTTTGTGGGCAGGATTTTAGATAGAACACTTTTAGTATCGGCCAGTATTTTTTCACAATCCGTTCAATATCTTTGAACTGGCTGTTAAATCTGGTTATGAAAGCTATATCAGTTGGTTCGTTCGTCTTATTATTCTTTTTGTGAAATAGAGTATTTCCTTGTCAAAAGAAGTTTATTGAGTAAACAATGTTATAAAGATACATAAAGATACATAAAGTAAGTTTACAAGGATCTATAAAGTAAGCTCATTGTTTTACAGTAGGGTTTATATAGGTAAATATCATGAAATTTCAAATATTAAACATTGGGTTCACGTAAACCTAAATTAAAGATATATATCATTTCCTTAGTTACTTTTGTAGGTATTTAAATGATTTATACCTACTATACATATTGTTTACAAGTAGAGTGTATATAGGTCAAATAAATTCTGATAATGAGCTTTAATCGTAAGGTGGAGAAAAGGAAAGAGAAAGAAGAAAAAGTGTTGAAAGGTAGAGGTATGGTCCACAAGGTTGTCCCGCTCGGAAATAGAGTATTTCTATCCATTGCCATGATTTCTGTTTTAAGTTTCAAGAGACTTTCAGATCCATAACCCTTTTCATAGAACCTATTGATTAAAATATCTGCCTGGGCATTGAAATCTTCAATTGTGTCACAGTTACAGCGTGTCCGCATTAGTTGGCCTTTGGGAATATTACACTTCCACCGTGGATGGTGGCAACTCGAAATGGGGATATACCCATTCTGATCGGTCACCTTTAAAAATGTACGAGTGGATAAAGTGTCCCCTACTTTGAAGATCTCCAAATCTAAGTAGTCTATTTTCTGATCACCCCACTTTCCTGTGAACGTGATTCCGTAGCTGTTTGTGTTCAAATCTTCAAGGAATTTATTAAAGTTATCTGTTGTTCCATCCCAGAGTATTAGCAAATCATCAATGTATCTTCTGTGCATCTTGATCTGAGGGATATTCTTACTGTAAATACACTGGTCCTCCCACATGTTCATAAATAAGTTTGCTACGCTTGGAGTGTAGCGAGCTCCCATCGCAACACCCTTTGTTTGTACATAGTACTCCTTGTTGTATCAAAAGTAGTTACACTCCATGGCCAGTTTTAGGCCCTCTGGAATGTAATTAATTTGTTGTTGCTTCATCCCTGTGTGGGCATGTAATGCTTTCTCCACTCCTAAGAGGCCATCTTTTTGTTCGATACTTGTATATAATGAGTTGACATCTATTGTAGCAAGCAACCATTGTTCCACACCTTGTATACTCTGGAGCTCTTGGATAAGTTGCATGCTGTCCCGAAGATAAGATTTGCCTTCTTGTATAAAGGTTTAAGATATTTATCCAGGTACTCCCCAAGTCTAGAGAAGACCGAATTAATGCCACTAATAATGGGTCTCCCCAGGGGTTTTTCCAGTCTTTTGTGAATCTTAGGTGTATAGTATATCACTGGTGTTTTAGTGGAATTTGAGACCAGATATTCCGCTTCTTTGGGGTTGAGGATGCCCTTACTTTTCCCTTTTTCCACAAAGCTCTTCAGTTTCTTCTCATATCTTTTCTTGGGATTTCCTTTCAGTTTCATATAGGTATTTTGTGTGTTTAATAGGTTGTCCATCTCTTCTTGGTAGTCTTTTTTGTTTAGGATTACCAATTCTCCCCCTTTATCTGCAGGCTGTATTATCACCTCATGCTTGCTTCCTATTTCTTTGATAGTTGTCCAAATATGTGCTTTCTTATTGCCTTTCCCCAGTGATTTGATATCATCCTCTACCATCTTCTTAAATGCACTTATGCATTGGTTGGCAGGCGTTTTCGGATTGAAGATGGAATTGTTTCTAAAATTTGTCTGTATGTACTCTTAGTCTTCCCTTCTCCCATTCACTGTGTTTATGGCAAAATGTTTCTTTATATTGAGTTTCCTCAAAAACTTTTGGAGGTCAATATAGACCTCAAACTTATCCATGGGCTTGTCAGGGGCATACTTAAGCCCTAATTCTAGCACTTGCAACTCCTCTTTAGAAAACTGTATATTGCTGAGATTAAAAATTCCTTGGCCTAATATTCTCGTCTTCTTTTTCTTCTTCTTGCCTCCTCTTCTTCCTATTGTCTGTTTTCTCTTTCTGGGTTTCTCTGTGTGGGTCCCGTGTTTCTTCCCTGATGATGATCTCTCCTGGTTCCAGGGCGTATGTTGTCTCCATAATCCTGATTAGGGATGAGCTTCGAGTTCGAGTCAAACTCATGTTCGACTCGAACATTGGCTGTTCGCAAGTTCGCCGAACAGCAAACAATTTGGGGTGTTCGCGGCAAATTCGAATGCCGTGGAACACCCTTTAAAAGTCTATGGGAGAAATCAAAAGTGCTAATTTTAAAGGCTTATATGCAAGTTATTGTCATAAAAAGCATTTGGGGACCTGGGTCCTGCCCCAGGGGACATGGATCAATGCAAAAAAAATTAAAAACTGCCATTTTTTCAGGAGCAGTGATTTTAATAATGCTTAAAGTCAAACAATAAAAGTGTAATATTCCTTTAAATTTCGTAGCTGGGGGGTGTCTATACTATGCCTGTAAAGGGGCGCATGTTTCCCGTGTTTAGAACAGTCTGACAGCAAAATGACATTTCAAAGGAAAAAAGCCATTTAAAACTACTCGCGGCTATTGCATTGCCGGTCCGACAATACACATAGAAGTTCATTGATAAAAACGGCATGGGAATTCCCCACAGGGGAACCCCGAACCAAAATTTAAAAAAAAAATGATGTGGGGGTCCCCCTAAATTCCATACCAGGCCCTTCAGGTCTGGTATGGATATTAAAGGGAACCCCGGCCAAAATTTTTTTTAAAAATGACGTGGGGGTCCCCTTAAATTCCATACCAGACCCTTCAGGTCTGGTATGGATTTTAAGGGGAACCCCGCGCCAAAAAAAAAAAAAAAAACGGCGTGGGGTCCCCCCAAAAATCCATACCAGACCCTTATCCGAGCACGCAACCTGGCAGGCCGCAGGAAAAGGGGGGGACGTGAGAGCGCCCCCCTCCTGAACCATACCAGGCCACATGCCCTCAACATTGGGAGGGTGCTTTGGGGTAGCCCCCCAAAACACCTTGTCCCCATGTTGATGAGGACAAGGGCCCTTACCCCCACAAGCCTGGCCGGTGGTTGTGGGGGTCTGTGGGCAGGGGGCTTATTGGAATCTGGAAGCCCCCTTTAACAAGGGGACCCCCAGATCCTGGCCCCCCCTGTGTGAAATGGTAAGGGGGTACAAAAGTACCCCTACCATTTCACTAAAAAACTGTCAAAAATGTTAAAAATGACAAGAGACAGTTTTTGACTATTCCTTTATTTAAATGCTTCTTCTTTCTTCTTTCTTCTATCTTCCTTCATCTTCTTCTGGTTCTTCTGGCTCTTCTGGTTCTTCCTCCGGCGTTCTCGTCCAGCATCTCCTCCGCGACGTCTTCTATCTTCTTCTCCTCGGGCCGCTCCGCACCCATGGCATGGGGGGAGGCTCCTGCTTTTCTCTTCATCTTCTTCTCTTCTTCATCTTCTTCTTCATCTTCTTCTTTTCTTCTCTTCTTTTCTTCTTCTCTTCTTCTCTTCTTCTCTTCATCTTCTTCTCCGGGCCGCTCCACATCCATGCTGGCATGGAGGGAAGCTCCCGCTGTGTGACGGCATCTCCTCTTCTGACGGTTCTTAAATAACGGGGGCGGGGCCACCTGGTGACCCCGCCCCCTCTGACGCACGGGACATGACGGGACTTCCCTGTGGCATTCCCCGTGATGTCACAGGGAAGTCCCGTCAAGTCACCGTGCGGGCCCCGCCCCCCCGTTATTTAAGAAACCGTCAGACAAGGAGACGCCGTCACACAGCGGGAGCCTCCTTTCATGCCAGCATGGATGCGGAGTGGCCCGGAGAAGAAACTGAAGAAGAGAAGAAGATGAAGCAGAGAAGAAGATGAAGAAGAAGATGAAGAAGAGAAGACGATGAAGAGAAGAGCGGGAGCCTCCCCCCATGCCATGGGTGCGGAGCGGCCAGAGGAGAAGAAGATAGAAGACGCCGCGGAGGAGATGCTGGACGAGAACGCCGGAGGAAGAACCAGAAGAGCCAGAAGAACCAGAAGAAGAAGAAGAAGATGAAGGAAGATAGAAGAAAGAAGAAGCATTTAAATAAAGGAATTGTCAAAAACTGTCTCTTGTCATTTTTAACATTTTTGACAGTTTTTTAGTGAAATGGTAGGGGTAAAGTACCCCCTTACCATTTCACACGGGGGGGCGGGATCTGGGGGTCCCCTTGTTAAAGGGGGCTTCCAGATTCCGATAAGCCCCCCGCCCGCAGACCCCCACAACCACCGGCCAGGTTTGTGGGGATGAGGCCCTTGTCCTCATCAACGTGGGGACAAGGTGTATTGGGGGCTACCCCAAAGCACCCTCCCAATGTTGAGGGCATGTGGCCTGGTACGGTTCAGGAGGGGGGGCACTCTCTCTCCCTCTTTTCCTGCAGCCTGTCAGGTTGCGTGCTCGGATAAGGGTCTGGTATGGATTTTTGGGGGGGACCCCACGCCGTTTTTTTTTTTGGCACGGGGTTCCCCTTAAAATCCATACCAGACCTGAAGGGTCTGGTATGGAATTTAGGGGGACCCCCACGTCATTTTTTAAAAAAATTTTGGAAATGCAGAAATGCTGAACGCTATGACAGAAATGCTGAACGCTATGACAGAAATGCTGAACGCTATGACAGAAATTCTGGGCAGAATGTTTAAGACAGAAATGCTGAACGCTATGACAGAAATGCTGAATGCTATGACAGAACTGCTGGGGCAGAAACACCATGACAGAAACAATGGGGTCAAATGCTACAACAGAAATGCTGAGGCAGAAACGCTATGACAGAAAAAACGCTATGACAGAAAAACAAACGCTGAGACTAAATGCCTAAATAGAAACGCTATGACAGAAAACCTGTGCCGAAACGCTATAACAGAAATCCTGGGGCCAAAATGCCATGATATAAACACTTGTGACTGAAGCGGTGGATGCCCAGGAGGCGTGCGGGGATCCCCCTACATGATGCCCCATGTGAATACCGAGAGGTAGGCAGTCGGGTGAAGCGCCCCCCTACGAGAACTGGGAGGCCTGCAGGCATCCCCTCCATGATGCACGGCATGGTACCAGTGAGGTGAACTGGCAGGTGAGTGGCAAATGGGTGGGTGGAGGATGGATGAATGGACGGACGCCCCCCCGCTCCCCCCGGCATGGGAGCCGGGAGAAGCGGGCGGGCAGCACCCTGGTCAGATGGAGCCATGGGAAAGTGGGAGGTTGGAGGATGGATGAACAGACAGATGGCCCCCCTCCCCCGCTCCCACCGCGTGAGCACCGGGAGAAGCGGGCGGGCGACCCCCACAGTGCTGTCAGGAACAGAGGGTTGAAAGGGAGAAGCGGGCGGCGTCCCCCCGACCATGTGGGATTGCACCCAGCTACGGTGATGGATAGATGGACGGACGAGAGCCAGGAGAAGCGGGTGGGCGGGCAGCACCCTGACCAGATGTAGCCGTGGGGAAAGAGGGTGGGTGGATGATGGATGGACGGCTCCCCCGCTCCCCCGGCATAAGCGCCGGGAGAAGCGGGCGGCCCCCATAGCGCTGGCAGGCACACGAGGATGAAAGGGAGAAGCGGGCGGTGGCTAAGGTAATGGATGGATGGATGGACGGACGCCCCCCCGCTCCCCCGACATGAGCGCCGGGAGAAGCGGGTGGGCAGCACCCTGACCAGATGAAGCCGAGGGGAAGGAGTGTGGGTGGAGGATGGATGGACAGCCCTCCTCCCTGGCATGAGGGCCGTGAGAAGTGAGTGACCACGATGCTGCATGGAACATGGGGCTGAAAGAGGAGGATGTGCGGCCCCCACGATGCTGGTAAAATCTATGGATGACCGGGGAGACGGGCAGGCGGTGGAGCCCGGGAGAGGAACCGACACCATTGCTGCGACCGACCGCCGCTTGTAAGGAGGCCGGAAGTGACGTGCGTCCACCCAGAAATGCCGACGAGCCCTGGCCTGACAGAGGAGGAGGCTTAATTAGCCCTCTCAGACTCCTCCCACAAATACAGGCTAGCCTCTGGCTAGCCTTTACACATATGACATTTTCTGTATTTTTAGTGCAGATATTGTAGTGAACATCAGGTTAAAAGGACTCTCTGCTCCAATTGCTCCCTGGTGCCATCCAAACTCCAGGTGCAGAAATCAAGCTGAAGCATCCATCCTCATATTCTTCTACTTGAAGACATTGTTGCATTATTATTCATATTATAGAAACGGTATAATTCTTTATAGAACTTTTTTGTTTTCATTTTTTTGTCAGGTACATATATCATATCACATACAAATTTTTTATATTTATTATCTGAAAAATACAATGCTTAGTAGCTCAAGATAAAATTATACATAGATATAAATCCATCAAAGTAATGACTTATCTCCCTTTCCTTCTCCCCCTGCCTTCTCTGTATAGGCCTGTATAGAGTTTTTAAATGGAAATGGAGAATCTAAAACATTACACTTTCTCTGTATAAAACCAATAATACTCTGGGATACCAGTGTTTTGGGTGTACCCTGCATTACACTTTTTTTTTTTAAGATAAAAAAAAAGTTTTTAAATATATAAGCATTGGAAAATAATAGACATGTGCACACTGAAATATTTTGTTTCGGAATTTCGTTTTCGTCCGAAAAATAAATTTATTTAGTTACTCCCAAAATTCGTTTTTTTTTATTTTGTTTCATTTAAAAATGCATTCGTCCGAAAATCCAAAATAATTAAGGTTGAATCTGTCATTGAAGGCTTATGGTGTCCGTCGAATATTCTAAGAAGATTCGACGAAGTAGCTAAACTGTACAACGCCACAATCGTACATTTCCGGTCGAATGTTCCGCCTACAAGCTATGGTAGAATTCTAATGTTGTATGACACTAGTAATAATTATATTTATTAATTATTATTACTAGTCAACCAACATTAGAATTCTTCTATAGCCTATGGGCAGAGCATTTGACCATAAATGTCTGCTTGTGGTGACTGCTTCGTCAAATCTTCATGTCGAATCTTTTCTCTCTATGTCGAATAATCTTGGACTAATAGAGTTAGGTTAGGCACATTCGACCTTGCTATTGTCTCTATAATGTCAAATCTTTTCTCTCTATGTCGATTCTTTTCTCTCTATGTAGAATAATCTTGGACTAATAGAGCTAAGGTTAGGCACATTCGACCACAGGTTCAATGGACACAGCTCGCTACTGTCAGCATCATGTCGAATCTCCTATCTATATCGAACGAACAAAAACGAAAATAAAGCATTTGTTTTTGTCGGATCTTTCGGTTTTCGGATTCTGCACGTTCGTTATCGTTTGTTAAAACGATAACGAAAATACCCGAAATTCGGACGAAAATGCATTCGGACGAAAACGAATGCACATGTCTAGAAAATAACATATAATTGATCTGAGATATGATTGGTCTGAAAACCTTATCGTTTTCCTTTAGATTAAAGTTCTACCACCTGTTTATAAAGAATCTATTGTAAATGAACCCTGAGGCACAATGACCAGTCAAGGTACACTGTGTAGGAAAGAGCTTATGTTAAAATTCGCTCCAATTTCAGAAGTGCAAGGAAACATGACATGTAATATAATTATGATGGCACAATAGCGATAGTTCTAGAAACAATGGTACTTGTGTAGTGAGTACGTGACCAAGCAAACAATTGCTAGAAATGTTTCTGGAAAATCTAGCTAGGGAAGTTTCCCTCATTTTTAGGTGCTTCTCAAAGAGACTGACAGCCCTTCAGTAATCCTGAAAGAAAAAAGAACAGAGAATGTGCATCTTGTTTCAGTTTAATCAGTATTTTGACAAACTCTTTAAATGAATACCTGTTTTGAGCCACACATTGATACCTGGTTTAATGGACAACTGCACATTTGTCCTAAAAAATCTATATTATAAAAGAATATTATTAAAGAAGTGTTTAGCACACTTCTTAAATAAACAGTATAAATGCTGTTCCTTTTTTAACATAAAATATGATTCTGCCTAAAAAAACTCTGTTGCTAAATTCAACCAACTGATCATCGAGGGATCCTGTGGAGAGACAGGTACATAGACAGCACTCTCCTGTGCCCTACAGGTCCTAGAATTTACTCCCACTCTTTTGCCACTCGTTAATCCTGCCTACTTGTTAGCTGATTAATGCATATGCTGAGGAGATTTAGCAGCATTTGCACTGTTTTATCTCAGCAGAGGTGAGATACACCCAACTCTGACATTACACTTTCAGATAAACCTGAGAATGACTGGGTACCTAGCCCTCAGCAGGACCCGCATGGGATGGCACAAAGGAGAGTGGTTGTTTCTCTCCGCTTTCCGCCTTTCATTTCAGGTTGCTTTTGGTGATTACTGCAGGTGCTCCAGGTAGCAACAAGCTCCGGATTGGCTATAATTGGCGGGCATCCAGCCCGCGCTTCTGCTCCCTATAAAAGCCCCCACTCCCATGCTGCAGCTGCCTCAGAAGGGACCAAACTGCGGCTCCCACCCACCCTCCCCTTTATAAAGTATTTTGAAATCGTCATGGTGCTTGTTTAGAGGGGGTTTAGTCGTCCAGGTTTGCTGGACAGAAATTGTGTCTGAATTTTGGTTTGTTATTTACGGTTTAGCCAAAGACGGCTGTATATAATGGTTAATTATATTGTTTGTTTTAATTAAGGTTACCCCTAAATAGCACCGTGGCCAAAATAATTCCAAATAAACTACCGTTAAATTGAGATTTCACTGTGTGTATTTTATTATGGTCTATTCTCCTTTGTACCTTCCCATGTTTAGTAAGCAAGCAAGATATTGTTAAAACGGAGTTCCACACAAAAATGGAACTTCCGCTTTTCGGAACCCTCCCCCCCACCGGTGTCACATTTGGCACCTTTCAGGGGGGAGGGGGGTGCAGATACCTATCTAAGACAGGTATTTGCACCCACTTCCGGCATAGACTCCCATGGCAGTCTACGCCTCTTCCCGTCCCCACCGCGCTGTCTGCTGGGAACACACAGCTCCCAGGAGAGAGCGGGGACCACTTGGGACGCGCAGCGCGACTCGCGCATGCGCAGTAGGGAACCGGGAAGTGAAGCCGCAACGCTTCACTTCCTGATTCCCGCACCTAGGATGGTGGCGGCAGCTGCCGAGAACCGAGCGGGTTCTCGGCGTCCCCTGCCGACATCGCTGGACCCTGGGACAGGTAAGTGGCCATGTATTAAAAGTCAGCAGCTGCAGTATTTGTAGCTGCTGGCTTTTAATATTTTTTTTTTTTGGCGGTGTGGGTGGACCCCCGCTTTAATGTTCAGGTTTTAGCCAGTCAGCTCTGCCTCTGTTTGTTCACTTGTTATCAGTATAAAAGACACCTGTCCACAACCTCAAACAGTCACACTCCAAACTCCACTATGGTGAAGACCAAAGAGCTGTCGAAGGACACAAGAAACAAAATTGTAGACCTGCACCAGGCTGGGAAGACTGAATCTGCAATAGGCAATTAGCTTGGTGTGAAGAAATCTGCAATAATTAGAAAATGGAAGACATACAAGACCACTAATAATCTCCCTCGATCTGGGGCTCCAAACAAGATCTCACCCCATGGGGTCAAAATGACCTGCAGAGACCTGGGATCAATGTAACAAAGGCTACCATCAGTAACACACTACGCCGCCAGGGACTCAGATCATGTAGTGCCAGACGTGTCCCCCTGCTTAAGCCAGTACATGTCCGGGCCCGTCTGAGGTTTGCTAGAGAGCATTTGGATGATCCAGAAGAGGATTGAGAGAATGTCATATGGTCAGATGAAACCAAAGTATAACTGTTTGGTAGAAACACAACTCGTCGTGTTTGGAGGAGAGAGAATGCTGAGTTGCAACCAAAGAACACCATACCTACTGTGAAGCATGGGGGTGGCAACATCATGCTTTGGGGCAGTTTCTCTGCAAAGGGAACGACTGATGCGTGTACATGAAAGAATGAATGGGGCCATGTATCATGAGATTTTGAGTGCAAACCTCCTCCCATCAGCAATGGCATTGAAGATGAAACGTGGCTGGGTCTTTCAGCATGAAAATGATCACAAACACACCGCCCGTGCAATGAAGGAGTGGCTTCGTAAGAAGCATTTCAAGGTCCTGGAGTGGCCTAGCCAGTCTCCAGATCTCAACCCCATAGAAAGCCTTTGGAGGGAGTTGAAAGTCTGTGTTGCCCAGCGACAGCCCCAAAACATCACTGCTCTAGAGGAGATCTGCATGGAGGAATGGACCAACATACCAGCAACAGTGTGTGACAACCTTGTGAAGACTTACAGAAAACGTTTGACCTCTGTCATTGCCAACAAAGGATATATAACAAAGTATTGAGATGAACTTTTGATATTGACCAAATACTTATTTTCCACCATAATTTGCAAATAAATTCTTTCAAAAATCAGACATGTGATTGTCTGGATTTGTTTCCACATTTTGTCTCTCATAGTTGAGGTATACCTATGATGACAATTACAGGCCTCTCTCATTTTAAGTGGGAGAACTTGCCCAATTGGTGGCTGACTAAATACTTTTTTGCCCCACTGTAGGCACTGTTTGACTAGAAATGCCAGAGAAATGCGTTGTCTTTCACCTTGAAAGCCAGAGAAAATTGAGTACTGTCCGTGATACTTTTTTTATTTGCACTAACATACAATTTTTCAGGACAAGCTTTCGGGGTATGTCCCCTTCTTCAAGGTCCAAGTAGTACTGATTCACAAATTTTTAAGCAGAATGTTAAAGAAGAAAAAAAAAAAAAAAAAAAAAAAAAAGAAAACCAAACACATACAAATCAATGGCAATAAAGATAGCAGCAGAGTTAGTGAGATAAGACAGAGGGAGAGCTAGGGAGGGAATGCAGGGGGGGATGCTGGTCACAGAGCGGTCGTAAAACTTTAGCATAATGTGTAAGGAAACCAGTATCTAAATTCAGGCCATTATTCTTCGTGTCAAAAAGAAGTATCATTCTTAGTTCAAACGTTTTCCTTTCCTGGATAGTTCTGAAATTCCCTTTAAGAACTAAGACATTGAGGTCTTCTATAGTGTGGTCCGATTGTGAGAAATGATGTCCCACAGGTGTGCATAAACTGTCTTCTTTATGTTCTTTGATGGTATGTCTGTGCAAATTCATCCTCGCTTGCTACTTCTGTCCTGTTTCACCAACATAAGATCCTTTGTTGTACATGCTGCCCAAGATCCACAAGCCAGGAAATCCAGGCAGACCCATTATAACAGATATGAATACACTTACCGAACATATCTCAGGCCTTGTAGAAAACATGTTAAAACCTTTAGTCGTGAACACTGCAAGTTTCCTGCAAGACACCACTGATTTTCTGAACAAGCTTAACAATATACAACAATTACCACCTAATACACTTCTAGTCACTATGGATGTAGAATCTCTGTACAGTAACATCCCTCACAAGGATGGGTTGGCGGCATGTCACAGATTCTTATCATCCTCACCAGACCACAAATACACTGCTGAGGATGTGACACGGCTCATTGAATTCATTCTTACACACAACTACTTCACTTTCAATAATGACATCTATCTCCAGTGTATGGGTACTGCTATGGGCAGCAAAATGGCACCCCAATATGCAAATTTATTTATGGCTGACCTGGAGGACAAATTTCTGAACAGCATACAACAAAAGCCATACAGATATTATCGCTATATTGATGATATATTCATGATATGGACTGAAGGTGAAGAAAATCTAAACCAATTCTTCTCATTGATCAACACTTTTCACCCATCTATCAAACTAAAAATGGACTATTTCGAACACACATGTCAACTTCCTGGACACTACAGTATACATCAGGGATGACAAGCTACACACGTCGATATACAGAAAACCGACTGACCGATGCAGCTATCTTCACAGTTCCAGTTTTCACCCCCAACACACCAAACGGGCCATCATACACAGCCAGGCCATCAGATACCACCGAATTTGTTCAGACCCAGAAGACAGAGATAAACATCTCAGAACACTGGCAGACTCCTTCCATAAGAAAGGTTACAAAGACAAAACCATCAACAACAGCATAAACACAGCCTTGAAAACCCGAAGAGAAAATCTCCTCCAATACACAGAGAAAAAAACAAATAACCGAGTACCTCTAGTCACCATATACAACCCAGCACTTGAAGGGATCAAAAAGATAATCAAAGATTTACAACCCATTATAACAGAGGATGAAACTCTGAAAGGAATATTCCAACAACCCCCATTATTGGCTTTCAGACAACCACCCAACCTCAGACACAAACTAATCAGCAGGAAACTTCACTCTGATTATGAAGTCACAAATAATGGTAGCAAACCCTGCAATAAAAAACGCTGCAAACTATGCAACCAGATAAATCTATCCAAAAGTGTTACACACACAAATGGGACCTTCAATATCATGGGATCTTACAGCTGTACCTCAAGTAATGTTGTGTACCTCATCCAATGCAAAAGGTGCAGCAAAGGATCTTATGTTGGTGAAACAGGACAGAAGTTGCAAGCGAGGATGAATTTGCACAGACATACCATCAAAGAACATAAAGAAGACAGTTTATGCACACCTGTGGGACATCATTTCTCACAATCGGACCACACTATAGAAGACCTCAATGTCTTAGTTCTTAAAGGGAATTTCAGAACTATCCAGGAAAGGAAAACGTTTGAACTAAGAATGATACTTCTTTTTGACACGAAGAATAATGGCCTGAATTTAGATACTGGTTTCCTTACACATTATGCTAAAGTTTTACGACCGCTCTGTGACCAGCATCCCCCCCTGCATTCCCTCCCTAGCTCTCCCTCTGTCTTATCTCACTAACTCTGCTGCTATCTTTATTGCCATTGATTTGTATGTGTTTGGTTTTCTTTTTTTTTTTTTTTTTTTTTTTTTTCTTCTTTAACATTCTGCTTAAAAATTTGTGAATCAGTACTACTTGGACCTTGAAGAAGGGGACATACCCCGAAAGCTTGTCCTGAAAAATTGTATGTTAGTGCAAATAAAAAAAGTATCACGGACAGTACTCAATTTTCTCTGTCACAATTGCACTAATACGGCTACAATCAAATCAACCTTGAAAGCCAAAAATATATACATGACATAACACAAAATGCACCACAGAATTTTCAGGGTTGATTTACTGAAGGCTAATAGGCTGTTCCCTTAGTTTAGTGAATGTGGTGAAAATGCATTCTGTAAAGAATACCCAATCAGATGCAAGGAAAATGATTAAATGTATTTTTACTTGCTTATGATTTAGCGATTGTAGTCAGCAGAGCTTTGCCTCATTTAGTAAGCTCCGTGGAAAATTCCCTTGCAAAGTGAATAGCCTATTTGACTTTATTAAATCAACACCATAGTACTTCTACAATACATACACACACACACATTATCTACGTCCTTGGAAGTTTGCATGTTTTACTATTACATTGATTTACAGTGGATTTAATGATGTGGGTTTTTACATGAGCCCTTACATCACATACTGTATGTCCAGCACAAAGGCCAGCTAGCAGAATCCAGCCCACTAGGTCTTGTCATGCGGCCCTCGCACCCAGTTTTGCAGCCGCAATGTGGCGAAAACTTAACCACTTAAGCCCCGGACCATTTGGCTGGCCAAAGACCAGAGCACTTTTTGCGATTCGGCACTGCGTTGCTTTAACTGATAATTGCGCGGTCGTGCAACGTGGCTCCTAAACAAAACTGATGTCCTTTTTTCCACACAAATAGAGCTTTCTTTTTGTGGTATTTGATCGCCTATGCGGTTTTTATTTTTTGCGCTATAAACAAAAAAAGAGCGACAATTTTGAAAAAAGCAATATTTTTACTTTTTGCTATAATAAATATCCCCAAAAATATATTAAAACATTTTTTTTCCTCAGTTTAGGCCGATACATATTCTTCTACATATTTTTGGTAAAAAAATCGCAATAAGCGTTTATTGATTGGTTTGCGCAAAAGTTATAGCGTCTACAAAATAGGGGATAGTTTTATGGTATTTTTATTAATATTTTTTTTTTACTAGTAATGGCAGCGATCAGCAATTTTTATCATGACTGCGACATTATGGCGCACAGATCGGACACTTTTGGGACCATTCACATTTATACAGCGATGAGTGCGATTAAAAATGCATTGATTACTGTGTAAACGTGACTGGCAGTGAAGGGGTTAACCAGGAGGGGGCGCTGCAGGGGTTAAGTGTGTCCTAGGGACGTGTTATAACTGTGGGGAGGAGGGGCTAGGCTGTGACATGACACTGATCACCGCTCCCGATTACAGGGAGCTGTGAACAGTGACAGTGTCACTAGGCAGAACGGGGAAATGCTTGTTTACATCAGCATTTCCCCGTTCTTCAGCTCCTTCATACCCGCGAGACGATCGCGGGTATCCCCGCGGATATTGAGTCTGCTGGACCTGCAATCACACTCAAGGAGGCGGCGCACGCAACCACACTGCGGCAAATTCAAAGGGACATACAGGTATGCCCATTTGAGTAGCCGTGCCATTCTGCCGACTTATATGTACATGTGTCAGTTGGCAAGCGGTTAATTTCACCACCTCCAGCTCTCGTCCGAAGCCTTTTGTGTTTACAAGGGATGGCTTTTATCTCAGTAGCTTCTGAATGTAGCCTACACAGGGAGGTACTAGAGCTGGGCCCACTTAAGAGTAGAGATGTGAGTTTATTTTGGGGGAGTTGTAGTTGGAGTTGCACACTGTGCACTAAACCCTGCACTCTGTACACGGTGCACCCTTGAACTCTTCACTCTGTATGTAAACCACTCCTAAACCCTATACTCTATACATAGCACACCCCTGAACCCTGCACACTTTATGTAGTGCACCACTGAACTCTGCTCTCTCTGCATAGGGCACCCCTGAACTCGGCACTCTGTTCATAGGGCACCCCTGGAACTTCACTCTATACCTAGCACCCACTGAACACTGCACTGTGTACGTAGCATACTCCTGAACGCTGCAATCCGTGCATAGGGCAACCCTGAACCCTGCACTCTGATGTAGAACACTCCTGAACCTTGCACTCTGTATGTAGTGCACATCTGAACCCTGCACTCTGTACGTAGCACACCCCAGATGAAACCGGCCCTCTGAGAGCAATCATGCTGCTGATGTGGCCTGCAATGAAATTGAGTTTAACACCCCTGCCTTACATGACACTCATTTAAGGGCTGACAATATGCGTAGGGACAGATGATTAGCTCTGGACACCACAGGTTTGATTTTTTAAAGGCAGCAAGGGAAAGTATTACCAGAGCTTAGTGAATGAGAGGAATCTCTGCTGACTTCCATTACCCAAACATGTGCAAACAAAATTATTTTTTATTTTCCTTGCACATGATTGGATGTTCTTTTCAAAGTGAAATGTCAACACAGTGGGGAAGATTCTCTTGCAAAATGCAATCTCCCTTGAAAAGTGAACATCCTATTTGCTTTTTGTAAATCAATCCCTTTCTGTCTGCATCCAGTGCCCAATCATTTGTCCCTAACCACAGGTAACCTGCTCAATGTGCAGATATTTGCGAACACCGACAGACAAAAACAAACCAAACTACACAAACACAAGTGCTATAGACCGAACAGGGCTATAAAAACATGGTAAAAAATGATGCCCACATGAAAGTGGTCTTTGAACATAAAGAAAAAGCAATAATGAGACTCAGCACACATATACAACAAATGTGAACTACATCAAAAAGCCTTATCGTAGAATACATATTTTATGAAAAATTGGTCTTTTTCTTTAAGAGTTATTCATAGATGTGCACAAGTAATAAGACAAAGTGAAACACAAAAGCATATGGATCACGCCTGGTTAATGAAGCAGTTAATGTCCCAATCAATGTTCACACAAAACGGTGAGTAGGACTTGAGTTCATGTATCCAATAGGTTTTGAGGCGAGATACCACGCGTAGGCAGGAATCTCCTCACCAGTGTGGAACAAATGTATCTATAATTTGGAATTGTGTACCAGTGGGATCTTTACCATGATGTTTAAGATAGTGGCGGGGAACGCTATGATTAGTACGACCCTTCTTGATGCTGGCCAAGTGTTCGTTGTCCCTCACCGAGAAGGTTCTAATAGTACTAGGTATACTATGAATCTGGTGGCGGAAGTAGTAAAATGTTTCATTTTATAACTTGCTTGTGTTGTATGGAGAATGAGGTAAAAAAGGACCATTTAAATTAATTTTCTTGGATGGGTTTAGGGTGATCTGGTAATAGAGTATTTCTATCTACTAAAGCGACTCTGTTGATGTCTGCGTCAAGATCAGATCTATATCCCTTTTCCATGAATCTCTTTTCTTAAAATCTGTGATTGATATTGGAAATCAGCGATATTAGAAGAGTTGCTCCGCAGTCGAAGAAATTGACTACGTGGAACAGATGTTAACCATTGATTGTGGTGGCAACAGTCGACTGGAATGTAACTGTTCCGGTCAGTAGGCATTTAGTAGGTTTTAAATTCCAAGCAATGATTAATAGCTGAAATTTCCAAGTCCAAGAAATGGATGGTGGTACTACTGGCCTCATAACTCAAAGAGTTACGCGTAATAATGAAGGCATCTAGAGATTCTATGTCACCCTTCCAAAGGAGGAGGATGTCGTCTATATATCTGGCCCACAGGACCAACTCTGGTCACCCTGAGGGCATATACACGACATCCTCCTCCCACTGGGCCATAAACAAAATTTGCCAAACTGGGTGCAAACTTGGCCCTTATAGCAACACCCCTGTTTCTCTCCACTTGGAGTCGTGTCAGCCCATTATCCTTAACGAGGCTTGAATGTCTCTTGTTGGAGTTCTGGAGTGCATTCGATCTGGTGACGTAATAACGTCATCGCGCTATGATGGCAATGATGCTTACGCGCCCTTTGGGGAGTCACATGACGGACGGGCTCATGAGATTCCGAGTAGGTCTCACGAAACGGTACAATGCCATTGTCACGTTCACGTCATTACATGATGGCAGCGGTTCGTTCCTTCTGGGGGCGTGGCTGGGATGTCTCACATAGAGTTACATGGTTGCTTCCCTCCTCCCATCGGCTTTCTGAATGAAGCGTGCAACTCACACTAGTGGCCACGCTTTCCGGTTTGTTGCCATGGGCAGAGTCATGCCTCTCATTCCCAATTACCAGACCACGCAGATATTTTATAAATATGGGCAATGTGGGGGAGCTGCGATATGCCCCAGTTGAAGTCCATTGGGATGAAATGCGTCGGACTTGCATTTTACAGTTCCCTGCATTGTTCTTAACTTTTGTGATTACAATTTTGTACACATCTATGATTCAATGTATGCACTTTTTACAATAAATCTCCCTTTTTGACCTTATGGAGCCGTTTTGTTTTTCATCATCCTTACATTGGTCCGGGTGAGAACATCTGCCTATCTAGTACCTACTTTTTTGATTGATCCCCAACCGAGTCCCAGTTCAATCCAGCCTCGTGCAACATTGGAGTCTTAGGCTTTGGCTGATACAAGCTTGATTGACCCACTGCTGCTGGCATGTGGGTCCACTCCATTTGGTAAGAGTATACATGTATACTTTCTTGGTGGAAGATATACTATTTTTGGCATCTGTGCAGAAAACCACACAGATGTCTCTGAAATTGCCCCCAAAGTCGAGACTGACATGCGGGAATTAAATCGTGTGAGTTTAACTGAACTTGCACAATTTCATTCCCGCTGTCAGTGTGAACCTAGGCTTAAGAGTGAAAACAGATTTCTGCAAAGTAACTTGAATTAATTACAATGTAAAAACAAAAATAACTGACAAAAATATACAAATCCTTTAATATGACACAATTTAAACCTTCGCTGGTACAGCCAAAAACTTTCAAGAGCGTGAATACATTTTTATAGAAGCTGTATATATAGCTCCCCTGTAGTCTGAAACAACTAGTATGCAAAATAAAATGCTTTACTTTTGTGATAGAGAAAATAACACAATCATTTTAACCATTTCATGAGTGTGTTTAAGGCTGGAGAGCACTTTTTAATGTATAATAGTGTAGAATGGCCAGATTACTTTTTTTTGTAACCAGCCTTTTTTTCTAGATTTATTCAAATTAAAAAAAGTCTCCTGATCCTTCCCCCTTCTTGCTATTTCTGGTGGAGACATTGCTCTTATCAGCACGTGTCTCTTCATTTTCCTTTTATCTTCTTTCTTGATGTAATTATAACTAGGAACTCAAATGGCATGCCAGTCTAGGTCTATAGACTTGTTTTGGATATTCTAACAGTAGGTTCCTCTTCTATATTGTTTGGTGCCAGTATACTTTGCTAATTCTAAAAAATGTAAATAAACATTATTGGCACTCAGGTCAAAGCTGAATCTTGCTGTTAGGCTCGGTTCACACATGGGCGGCACGACTTGCAGGTCGCCTCAGCGAGGCGACCTGCAAACGACTGCGGGGCGACTTGCGAGACGACTTCTGCATAGAAGTCTATGCAAGTCGCCCCAAGTCGCCCCCAAAGTAATACAGGAACCTTTTTCTAAGTCGGAGCGACTTGCGTCGCTCCAATTAGAACGGTTCCATAGCACAGAACGGGAGGCGACTTGTCAGGCGACTAGGTCGCCTGACAAGTCGCCCCAGTGTGAACCGAGCCTAAGAGATATATTTATGAGACATGCAAATTAGATATGTTTTAAACAATTTTTGCAAATGACTCCAATAAAGAGATTGAAATATACAAATTTTACTTAATGTTACTCTTATTGTGAATAAGTACAGTGTATTTTTTTATAGTTACCCTTTAACTGTGTTCAGCTCTGATAAATGTCTGAAAGTCGTATATCTTCAATCAATATGTACTAATTTTGATATCATACTTACTTCAGTTTCAATTTATAAAACCTTTTATGTGTTTAAAAGGCTAACTCAAGAAAAAATATTACACATTTTACATTGTTTCAGGCAAGTTATTTTCCCTTTTCCACCCAATTGCCATGGCAATTTCAAAGCCAAGCGATGGTGTCATTTTCTGCCAATAAATGTTCCATAATGTACAATGAAAAAAATAATTAGGGCTAGGAAGTCTAAAAGTACAAGGGTAACACCTTCATTCTGGTCTCATGAGAAGGGGGGAAGGAACAAACGTCTGCAGTAAAATCATGTTGTAACTAAAGTCTCCAAGTTTTATTATAAGTCAGTGGTGAATAAACCAACTTCTGCTTACACTAAACGGAAGTACTAGTTACAACTGATGGAACACATAGCAGCTAACTGTAATATATGAAATGTGAGTCTTAAAATGAAAATGTATTGAAAATTAGTATGTAGTAGCTCTTAGATACTGGACATAAACTGCAGTCAAATTATTATTTTTTGGGGCAGACTGTCAAAGGATTACACCACCCCATAATGTTTTTGTTTATTTTTTCCCTTACTGTCTATGTAATTACCAAGGCAAAAAATAACCAAAATCTCTCCAACCTGGGCAGTAATTTTGATGAAGTAGAGGGAAAGGATTTTGATTTTGAGTTTTGAAACCTTTCCATTACTCACTTTCTGTTTGGTCACTGGAACAGAACATGAATGAAAATGCCACTAGGAACAGTGCAGTAATAAAACAGAGTCCTTAACAACTCTTGATATGGCAGAGCCAGCTCTGTTAATTACTTTTCATGTCACCAATTGATACCAGTTGATATATCTTTTGTTTTTGAATGAACATTTAAAGTAAAATGTTTCCTCTTTAGCAAACCCATATACTGCACAGTTGTATTTGGTTTTCAGATATACAAGTCTTCAGTTTTTATATTACCTTTAATCAAGAAGAGTTATGTATTTTCTGCTATAGGTGCAACCAGGTGACTTATTGGAACTAAATAAACAGCTTATGGATTCAAAAGTTCTGAGTACTGAGCTTGCTTTGGATGTGCTTTGCCTAAGTTTAGACTTGCAGTGTTTGCAGGGCTAATAAGTAACAGTAATTTGGAAGATAGAGCATGATTGTTCCTTTCCTCTCTCCCTTAATCTGCCCCCCCCCCATTCCACTACTTACAGGGTGCCATTCCAAGACTGGGTGGGGGGTGTAAAGTGAAACTTGTAAGTGAAAGTGAAACTGAAGCAGAGAAAAATCAGACAGGTCTGTGTTGTGTGGAAGCCTTGCCAAATCTTCCAGTGTGTAAAACAGCTCTCATATGTGTGTTTCATCTGTGTATTTAGCTGTTTGCCTGAAGTTCAGCTACAAATTTGGTTAACAAGTTCACTTTAAATATGAAATGTTCTGGGTTATCTCACCACCACCAATCAGACTTAATCCTGCACTGGAAAAAGAATATTAATGTTTGAATCTCAATAATGGCTGTTGGGCTATTCAATCAACTTTTACACTGTTGAAAAACCCATATGTGTTCTGTTCCTGTTTACTCCATTATTCAATCAATATGTACTAGAACGTTTTAGTTTTAAATACGGGCCCATGCAGACAGTTGCAGATGACAGGTTTTTGCAGACATTTTCAGAGAGCTGTCTAGTATTTTACAGTGTTCACAAGAGGATTTTAGGATTTTCATCTTGTTGAATTACTTTCCAGAAGGCTTTGGTAGATTTGACAGCTGTTGTCATTTGGTCGTGAACATTTCAGACAGAATGAAGCTATTTGCAGAACATTCTTTTTCGAGAGAAAGGACAGTCTGAGAGTCTTGTACACCCCCTAGTAAATGTGGTATCTAGCTTATATTTC